>NW_015506216.1:3266-126326 GCF_001515645.1 Sinocyclocheilus grahami | reverse complement strand
GGTTTTGAAACCGTGACATTTTCAAATCGCAGTATACCTTGAAACTGGTAATCGGCCCATGCCTAATCCTATGTAAGAAAAACTGAATCGACCACTTAATTTTTAAACACTGCTTTCATAATTTGTCAATAGAGGGTTAAACAGGAACACTACAAACTTGTGTGTGTGAAGAACAGACAACCAGGCTGGGTTGGGCAGCAGAGTCCTCATTTTCTGTCTTTCATCACACACAAACCACTGTAATGTCAGCTCTCTCATAAGGTTGTGATACAGATTCCACACTTCAGTTCGGCTACATCCATCACTGAAACACACACAAACAACACCTACTACATTCAAAATATTAGTGGTTTTGAAACCGTGACATTTTCAAATCGCAGTATACCTTGAAACCGGTAATCGGCCCATGCCTAATCCTATGTAAGAAAAACTGAATCGACCACTTAATTTTTAAACACTGCTTTCATAATTTGTCAATAGAGGGTTAAACAGGGACACTACAAACTTGTGTGTGTGAAGAACAGACAACCGACAAGTTGGGCAGCAGAGTCCTCATTTTCTGTCTTTCATCACACACAAACCACTGTAATGTCAGCTCTCTCATAAGGTTGTGATACAGATTCCACACTTCAGTTCGGCTACATCCATCACTGAAACACACACAAACAACACCTACTACATTCCCATACCATGTAATCTCATGCCTGAAACCCAAAGCTGAACTGGGCTGAGAGGTTAGGTGTCTCATTGCTTTGATTCATGTCTGCAACAGTCGTGGGAGGAAATATGTTTCATTCCTTAAGAGGAAAAAAAACCTGCACACATCTGACACACATTTCCTTGAAACTATGCATATTTAGTCATACAACATTATACACACTGTATGATGATAATGTGTGCACATATACGTGCAAACATCTTACTATTCAGAGTGTTCATTTCCAAATAGCATTCTTCCTGCTCTGGTGCATTCATTTCCTCTGCTGCCACTGAATGAAATTATAGGACAGATCTGGACGTACACACACACACACACACACACACACACACACACACACACACCATCCATTCACTCCAAACTCATCAGCCAAAATATCTCCAGGACCATTTTGCACATAGCAATGACATTTTCATCTTCTGCTCAGCCTTCCTTTTACTGATGCTCATTTTGGTCTCCCTTAAGCTGAAGCAGTGTGGGAATTAAATGCAGATAGAGGTGATGTGGGTCGAGCCAGCAAGGTTTAGATGTCAGAGGAGATGGACGGAGGAATGAATTTAAAAAAAGAAGAATTTCCTCCTGAAGTAAACCATTGCAGGCCTGTGGTTAAGAGACTGAACACATCTGGCTGGCAGACCACCTCTAGAAACAATCCCTCTTTTTCTTTATATACTGAAGAGCCTGAAATTCCTGTTGAAACTCAAGCCCAGGATGAACATTTAAAGAAAGTGTGTATATGTGCATGCATGACAGTCCAAATATTAAGCCTTACATTCCACTGAAAAAAGTAAAATAAAATTACCATGGTTTCTTTATAAGTGCCCTGGGAATACCTTGTTTTTTGTTTTGGACATATACCATGATAAAACTATGATATTCATGGTTTTCTTTTTATATGGAATTGGTTATGTCATGTCAATACCATGTATACACAGCTAAGTGTTGTGAGAGCACCCCTGGGTCAAGTGCATGAGGAATTGACGAAATCAGCCAGGATACGATACACCACTTCCTCCATCCTCACCACCCTCGATGGGGGTCCAGCGAGGGGGTATACAGAGGTCCCACAAGTGGAGAGAGCAATTGTGGTGCATCTCTGCCCACAAAGCGGCGCACCTGGCGGGGCCACCCGAGAATCCCATTCCGGGCCTGTAAGTTCTCTTCGGCACTCGTGGCGAAGGCTTACATGGCTTCTGGACAAGCTGTGTCCGCCCTGCACGCTATGGCCATCCTGCAGGCCAAGATGTTGAAGCAACTGCACGAGGGTGGTCCCAACCCAGAGGTGTTGCAGGAACTGCGCTCGGCGAATGACTGTGCCCTCTGGGCTACGAAAGACACGGCACAGGCTCTGGGTAGGGCGATGTCCATACTAGTGGTCCAGGGGAGCCACCTGTGGTTCAAACTGGCCGGGATGTGGGATGCCGAGAAAGCTCGCTTTCATGACTCCTCCATTTCACAGGTTGGTCTCTTTGCGACAGCATGGAAGAATTTGCTCGGCAGTTCCCCACGGTTAAGATGCAGACGGACCTGCCTCAGCATGAGTCAGGCCCTGGTCCTGTACCACCGAGACAGCAGCCCTCATCTGCTCATTGCCAGAGACAGCCCCCTGCGAGCAATGCCAAGGCCCCGCAACAGCCTGGGCCTGAAGTCAAGGTCATCCAATGACATACCACATCTGATCCGATCTGGAAAGCACAATCTGGTGATCAGATTCCTCAGAGGCACCCAGAGGCTAAACCCTTCAAGGCCACGCCTCATCCCCTCTTTGGATCTCACTGTGGTCTTACAGGCCTTACAGAGAGATCCGTTTGAGCCCTTTCAGTCAGTTGAGTTCAGCGCCCTCCAAGCCCTCCCCGTCAATGAATCATGCCTAGAGTTCGGGCCGGCAGACTCTCACGTTGTCCTGAGACCCCGGCCTGGATATGTGCCCAAGGTTCCCACCACCCCTTTCAGGGATTCGGTGGTGACCTTGCAAGCTATCCCCTCCCAGGAAGGGGACCCCGACCTGTCTCTGTTGTGCCCAGTGTGAGCCCTGCGCACATACCTAGAACGCACTAAGAGTTTCAGACATTCTGAACAGCTCTTTATCTGCTTGGGGGACACCAGAAGGGTAATGCTGTCTCCATACAGAAGATCTCCCACTGGATAGAGGATGCGATCCGGACAGCCTATCAGGCCAGAGGTCTACCTTGCCCACTGGGAGTGAGGGCTCACTCAACCAGGGGTATGGCTGCCTCAGCAGCCTTGGCGAATGGTGGCTCTCTAGCAGATAACCGTAGAGCTGCAGGTTGGGCTACACCTGATACATTTGCCAGAATTTATAATCTGTGGATGGAACCAGTCTCTTCTAGAGTCTTGAACACCAGTTCTTCAACTCAGGAGACTGGCAGGGTGTAGAGCTTGCTCACAGTGCCTCCCCCCCATTGCGGGCAGTACATGCGCTCATTCAGTCCAGCTCAGGTTCCTTCTCATGAACTCTGGACTACCTTTCCATCACTTAAAGCAGCACTATGTAACTTTTGGCACTCTAGTGGTTAATAAACAGAACTGCACACATCCCGCGGAAGAACATTCCAACTGGAGCTACTTCTCTAAGTTTATGTCTATGGCGATTCACGCAGGTATGTGTTACTCCGCAGCGGTGACGACCCGACCAGGCTACAATAGTCCAAATATAAGTACTTATATATGCACCGTAGTGATTCGGAATAAGACAAAAACGCGGTTTGGAAGATGAATTCATGATGTACTCGCTCATTATATACATTTTGCTAATTTTGAACACAGAAAAAGTTACATAGTGCTGCTTTAAGCACTTGACTTAGCGAAGTTCCCCCATGAGAGAACAGTTCACTACCAAGACTTTTCAGCCGTTCTTATTTCTGTTAAGTATTAACTATGGGAAAAGGCTCTAGCTGGAGGGACCTCTGCCCCTATGGTGGCTCTATGTTTGGCAATTGTGGCGTTTAGTATAGGGACCCCTTGTGTCATCACTCGACACAACGTCGACGTGAACAACAGAAAGGGAATGTCTCGGTTACGTATGGTAACCCTCGTTCCCTGATGGAGGGAACGGAGATGTTGTGTCCTTCGTGCCACAACTCAGAACTGCCTCTGTTTCTCAGAACAGAACGAGTGAGCAGATGCTACACTAGCCTATTTATACCCGGATATCCAGGGCGTGGCCAGCTATGCAAATTCTGCACACCCAATTTCATCTGCCTTTTCTCAGAGGTGTCAGGGCTCCCAAGACCGACCCCTGGTGTCATCACTCGACACAATGTCTCCGTTCCCTCCATCAGGGAACGAGGGTTAACATTTGTAACTTAAACGTTTTTTTGGTATGCAACTGTACCATCACAATACCATGGTATTCCTGATATTCATTATATTCGACTTAAGAGTTAATGAAATTGGCACATGGAATATGGTAATTCACATATTAACCATGACAACAGTTTTTTGGTACACTACCATTCAAAGGTTTGGGGCCTGTAAGATTTATTTTCTTATTGTTGTTTTTGAAAGGCTCTTACAAAAAAATACAGTATACATTTTAATATTGTGCAATATTATTAGAATGTAAAATAACAGTTTTCTATCTGAATATATTTTAAAGTGTAATTTATTTTTGTGATAGCAAAGCTGAATTTTTAGAAGTCATTACTTCAGTCTTCCGTGTCACATGATCTTTCAGAAATCATTCTAATATGCTGATCTGATGCTCAAGAAAAATCTATTATCAATGTTGAAAACAGCTGTGCTACTTAATATTTTTGTGGACACAGTCATACTTTTTTCCAGGATTCTTTGATGAATATAAAGGTTGTTTGTAACATTTTACATCGTTTGTAACATTATAAATGTTATTAATGTCAATTTTGATCAATTTAATGCATCCTTGTGACCCTAAAATTTATATGGTAGTGTACGGTAACATCTTGGATTTTCTTAGACATGTACCATGGTAACTCAGTGCTATTCTTTGTATTCATATAGTATTCTACCTCAAAGTAAATGCCATGGTACATGAAATATGGTAATGCAGACAAGTTTCCATAGTAACATCATGATATGTGTACATGATACGTCTAAAAAGCCATAATGTTATGGTATTTGTATCAAATGATGTTCTTGTCATTTATACTGTAGTATTCTATCTTGGAGAAATACCATGATATAGTAATGCAGTATGTAAAACAGTATAACCATCTAATAAGATTAGACCTGCAACAGCATGTTTATGTAAGGTGTGAACAGTGTGGTTGAGTGTGTGTGTGTGTGTGTGTGTGTTTGCAAGGCACATATGTTTCTTAGGAGACAGATTCGTCCTTGATGAGACTTTAAAATTTAAAATGTTATGGTATTGATAAACCATACACAGCAGCAGAGCTAAAGACCCTGGAGATAGGTGCTGGAGATCAGGAGATCTCGACACCATTTGCTTTCCATCAAAGAAGGGATAAACAGACACGTTTTAAAATAAAATTGATACACAAGCAAGAAACCTCTAGACCCTGAAGACCTGGAGCATCTTCAGGAGATCATAAAGCACACCCTGAATTATTGAATTCCTACAATCACTCTCCTACAATCCTCTCCCTTTAAACATAAACAAATAAATAAATATTCCTGTCCCCAGTCTTGCCTTACTAGAGTCAAGCCCCACTCACACACACTTCTCTTTTACGAGTCTCCCGAAAGCTTATCGTTTAAGGATCATAAATAGTGCTGCAGCCTCATGCTGTAAATAAATAGATCATTCAGTTTTCAACTCTTCTACCGGCCACGAGGGAAACACACGTGCGCATACACAAGAGCTAGAATGAGAACATTTACACCTGGGGTCTGACCTGCATACACACTGATGCGTCACTATAATGTTGAGCATGAATGATGTGTGTGAGAGAGAAGAGAGACAAAGAGGGAGAGACAGTCAGGTAAGCGCTGACTTTGCAATTCAATTTCTCTGCCCCTGTCTCCAACTTACTTGTTCTATTCATCTCGATCATTTGCAATTTATTTCTCTATCTGTATGGCTGCAGATGATTTAATTCCATTCTTTTGCATTGAATGTATTTATTACAATGATAATGGTATTACATACTGTATATACTGCCTGTCAAAAATTTGAAATACAATTTTTAAAGGTTTTTAAATAAAATCTCTATTTGCTTACAAGAATGAAGAATTGTTTTATTATAGCAAAATCAGTAATACTGTGACATATTATTTAAAGGGGTCCTATTATGCTCTTTTACAATGTTTTGATTTTGTTTTGGGGGTGTACTAAAACTCATACTAGGTTGTTCGAAAAACACATTATTTTTCACATATTTTACATTATTACAACACCTCTCTCCCCAGTCTGGCATGAACGACTCGAATAGTTCCTGTATCAAATTAATACGAAAATACGAAATACAAAATACTTCTGAAATACGAAATGTGCTGTGATTGGTTAGCTGGGCCAGTATGTGTTGTGATTGGCAGCACTCGGCGCCTGATTGGGAAATGTCATGCCTCTTACCATAGCCGCCTGCGAGCTTCAGTGTAAATATTGCGTCAATATGAAATCAGTTTGAGCGTGTTTTAAACTCGGATGATTGTAACAACTTTAAGTTCGTCTGCCTTGGGAAAGCTAGCGTGTCTACAACATAGTGATAATCATTGCCTTCTCTAGTGCAGCTGAACCAGGTCTCATTCAGCACTCGGCGCCTGATTGGGAAATGTCATGCCTCTTACCATAGCCGCCTGCGAGCTTCAGTGTAAAAATATTGCGTCAATATGAAATCAGTTTGAGCGTGTTTTAAACTCGGATGATTGTAACCACTTTAGGTTCGTCTGCCTTGGGAAAGCTAGCGTGTCTACAACATAGTGATAATCATTGCCTTCTCTAGTGCAGCTCAACCAGGTCTCATTCCATTCGCCGATATTTGTGATATCACAAATCCCGGAAAATATGCATTGTAGTCCAAACGAGTCGTTCGTTGTAGTTTTTGAAACGTGATTTCTGTTAAATAAGATATCTCCTTTTGAAGTGGACTTTGAGCTTTGTAACTTTGCAGAACTTTTTTATGCTCAAAGAGCAACATTACAGACTAACTAAAGTTGAAAAAGTGAAAAAGCATAATAGGACCCCTTTAAAACAACCGTTTTCTATGTGAATACATTTTAAAAAGGTAAAAATTAGGCATCTTAAATTACTCCAGTCTTCAGTGTCACGTGATCCTTCAGAAATTCTAATATGCTGACTTGGTGTATTATTAATTATAGTTTATTATCATATTAATACTTAGCAAGCAGGGACGAGGAGAGGTGAGAATCTAGGTGCATCATATAGTTTAATACAAATGACCAAGAACACAGGCAGGGAAACCGCAACAGCTTACAAGCAGTAAGACAAATGACCGACAAAGCACAAGAGAAACACTAAGGCTACACAGAGCTGAACCAATGAACTCATGAGTAACCGTGGGATCTCCTTTTGAAGTGGACTTTGAGCTTTGTAACTTTGCAGAACTTTTTTATGCTCAAAGAGCAACATTACAGACTAACTAAAGTTGAAAAAGTGAAAAAGCATAATAGGACCCCTTTAAAACAACCGTTTTCTATGTGAATACATTTTAAAAAGGTAAAAATTAGGCATCTTAAATTACTCCAGTGTCACGTGATCCTTCAGAAATTCTATTATGCTGATTTGGTGTATTATTAATTATAGTTTATTATCATATTAATACTTAGCAAGCAGGGACGAGGAGAGGTGAGAATCTAGGTGCATCATATAGTTTAATACAAATGACCAAGAACACAGGCAGGGAAACCGCAACAGCTTACAAGCAGTAAGACAAATGACCGACAAAGCACAAGAGAAACACTAAGGCTACACAGAGCTGAACCAATGAACTCATGAGTAACCGTGGGAAATAACAAACAGATGGGTGTGGTCCAATATGGCAACAAAAAAGGGAACAGAGCAGCAGGGAAACACGGTTTAAGACTGGATGGTATACAGATTCGTCTACTGGGCATGTGCACATCAATATAGCGCAATTTTTGTCACAATGTGCAACCTTAATTACTGTTTTTGCATTATTGTAAGGGATAGGTTTAGGGTTGGGGTATGTGTAGATATTAATAAAACACAGTTTTCTATTAGGTAGAAAACTTTATTTATTGTTAGCTTCCGGTTTTAGCTCTATCCCTTCTAACCACAACCAGAAACATGAGAGGAACAAAACGAGGAAGACTCAGAGCTACAAACTAAGGCCCCACACAGAGAGAAACATTTAGCTATATACGTGAACATTTTGTATAGTATCGGCGTTTCGTTCAGACGGATCCGGCGTTCTGGGAGCCCGAAACCTCTATGTTTTGAAACCGGGTTCCAGAGTGGATAAATCTGAAAACTACACCTTTGTGTTTTCGTGTGTACAGCCAATCCGTATATCATCACCCCACGTCTCGACCCCAGTCAGACACTGCTATGTCACGTAACAGCTACAGCAACAACAACAACAATGGCGGACTGCATGCTTGTGTTTGTGCTGCAGAAGCTACTGAGCCTATTAGCTTTACTAGCTTTCTTGTGTTTCTTGTTGTTGTGTTGGGTTTCAGCTTAACACCCACAAAGGTCGTATGTCATCAAATGTAGTACAAAGTATCTGATTTTAGATGCAGATATGATTAAATCAAGAGACAAAACTGGTTTTCTCACTAAACTAGGTTAGGTACATAAACTTCCTAAATTGTTTAATTAAAAAATTCTAACTTGCTCAATTATGTAAGAATCTAGAGCACAGCAGATGTTAAGAGACCAATACCCTGAAACCCGAAATTAACATAAGCTGATTTTATAGTTGACACTTGAAAATAGAGACTGATCACCAACTGTGTTTGCACTCAAGTCCAGATTGTCTTTATCACTATATGTGTGACTTTAGAGGCGCTTTCTCTCAAAAATCAATGACCATAGTTGCAGTCCTTCATCTCTGACTTGTCCAAATGACTCACCTCAATAAGGCATAGCTATTCTTAATAAGATTAAGGACAGACTTGCGTGACAATTACCATAAATACATACACTTTGTACCATTTAATTTTTTTCCTAGATATGTAATTGAGTAAAAGTATTCAGTTACTCAAATATAGTGAAGTACTTCAAGTACTCCTCTGATAATAGTGTCAGCTGGGACCACACATGTCTCTCTGCTGAGAAAAATATACTAATAAAGATATAATCAATAAACAAATAATCTGCCAGGCAGCATAGTGCCACGGTGTCATCTAAAATCTGAGACAAGGCCTTCAATGGCTCACCGTGTGCATATGTGTGCATATTCATACTCTGCTTCCTCTCCATATGTTCACATGCAGAAAGCAGTGACAGCGTCAACACTTTTTCAAAGACACATACCCAAGAGGTCAAAATTTTGTGGTGTAAGTTTGGCTAACGTGACAGTACAAGTGTAATTTTGACAGACACACTTGTGTAATACCCACTCGATGACAAGATTAGCTGACAAACATTTACTGGCAAATGAAAGGAGAGAAAAAGGAGGGGAGAACTTCAACGGTGTACCAAAAACTCAAGGTTTCTGTGTGTGTGTGTGTGCGCGTGCGTGTGTGCGTGTGGATGTAGACCAAGCCTTAGACCATCTGTGAGTCTCAGAAGCCAATTTTCCGCCCCTGGACCTTCACAACCGGCAAAGAGAGCGCTCTGCCAAGAAAAGAAAGATTTTAATGCCAAGAAAATCCCTTTCCTCTTTCAGTCTGCCATTCAGCCTCCATCTGCGCTGACAGGGACTGGTGTGTTTAGACAGCTCCCTGCCATCTTTTATCATCTGTCCCTTGTCTGCGTTTCAGTCCACAATCCACTGAGAAACCGGCGATTAAGAAATTAACACACAAACCACAATATAATGATTTGTAATAGTGTAATTACTGAACTCGGCGAGCCTTTATTTACGTATATGTAAGCAAATCAGGATTGAAAATGAGACAAGGAGATCTAAAAGCATGCCATATGTTGGATGTGGTGCTGGAAAATGCCATTTATGGATAAAAGCACTGACATCCATGTAAAGTCATTTTGATGGTACATATGTTTTCATTTTATTTGTGGTCTTTTTGCCACATTTATTCAGACAACAGTGGAGAATAGGATTCGAACACAAGCACCACAGCTCAATGTGTCAGAGCACACAGATTTCTCTATATAATTTAGAAGTAGTACAACACTCTTCATCAAAGGGCAAAAAAAATTTAAAGCATGCTCTCAGAAACCATATGTGTCGTAGGCATACACTGTAATAGTATGACCATTTTCAAGAAATCATTAATACAAATTAATTTCTAAAATGTTTGTACACATGCGCTTCGGTTGGCATACGCAACACTTTCACATCAGTTTCTGCCTTTATAAATGCATATGTGTTTCTCACTTTTGACGAAGGATTAAATCCAATGGAATTTAGGATCAAATCTGAATTTAGAATCAAAATCTATGAATGAGGCATCAGACTTCAAAAGTTTGCGGCAGTACTGTTTTTTTTTTTATATATATATAGAGACTGATCACCAACCGTGTTGATACTCAAGTCAAGTTTGTCTTCATCACTGCATGTGTGGTGACTGAAGAGACTTTTTCTCAAAAATCAATAACCATAGTTGTGGTCATTCATCCTTGGCCACTCCAAACGACTCAGTAAGACACAAAAAAACTAAGATTAAAGACAGATTTACATCACAAAAAGAAGGTCTATTGAGCAAATGTCTGCTATACTGAACCACCTTTTTGATGACTGAATAAATGCAGAGGGCCAAACACACCAACATTCCTCCACAAAGGTCACCTTAAAGCCTGCTGAATTGATCAGAGAGAGAGAGAGGGAGAGAGAGAGAGAGAGAGAGAGAATGAATCTGACTCCAGAGGACGAAGTACATCCACTGCTGCAGTGACCCACTAAATAAAACCACTCAGGCAAATGATGTGCATGAGGTTAAAACTACATACAAACTGCTTTCCACTTCAAAGATGGAAGCTAAACTTTGGGGAACAATGCTTTAGCTAACCAAAATATTACCATGAATGCGACAGCATGTCTGAACAGGAAGCACTGAAACTGGCAATTTGTGCCGAACAATAGCGCATACATTAGCTAGCATTTGGTATGTAACACGGTGCAGAGCAGAGCCTGCTGGGACAGATTAGTCATGAGCTGTCATGGAAGAAAACATGAACCATAATGGCTGCACATCTGTCCAGTGTTAGCGGCAGCCGTACTGGATCAGCAGGAAACTAGTAGAGCAGGAGCTGTTAGTTTAAGTTATGACGAGATAACTCTAACACATCACAGCTTTTTCGGACTTTCAGCTTCTCCAAAATATATATTTTCCAGTGCCACAACACTACGGTGCTTATGCATGCAATGTGGAGGCTGTAGCTTGTTAATAAGGACAACAAAATTAATATTGCTTCAGAAACTATATATAAGAGGTTAAGAAATACATTATCATTCAAATGTTCGAGGTCAGTACAGTAAAGACATTTACAGTATAATGTTACAAAAGATTTAATTTCAAACAAATCCTGCTCTTTTGAACTTTCTAATTATCAGAGAATCCTTGAATGGAATGTTTCCTGAGCTTCAACTTAGCATATAAAAATTATTTTCTGAAGATTATGTGACATTGAAGACTGGAGTAATGGCTGACTATTTAGATTTTCACAAAATACAAAACCGTTATTTTAAATTGTAATAATATTTCAGAATATTTTACTGATAAAATAAATGCAGCCTTGGTGATGATAAGAGACTTTCAAAAACATTTTAAAAAAATTACAAACCCCAAATTTTAAACATTGTGAAATTGTGATCACAGACTCATTCTGCTTTTTTTTTACTTGATGGTAATTTCAGTAACACATTTTTGTTTTTTGTTTTTTTAATAAAGAATGCTGTGTAGACTTCAAATCTTTTTTCAATGCACGTTCTACAAACACATTTCGCAATGATGTAATAATCCAGCAGTCCTTTCTTTATATAGAACTTCCAAGGCTGAATTCACGTCAATCCATAATTCATCTGCTATGACTTATTAATGTCTCTTTTCACAGTCAGACACAGTGAGAAATCAACAAATCCTGAGGAGCTCAGAGGATGATAGGAGAACAGTTTGAAAGATTAGATTACTATTAACATATGGTTATAAGTATGTGGACACCCAAACATTGTGCCCATATGATTGACATTTAATTTCAAAACCAATGGCATTAATAAGAAGTTTCTTTCCTTAACTGCTAGAACTTCCACTTCTCTGTAAAGGCTTTCTGCTATGTTGGAACCTGGCAGCTGGGATTTGTTCCAATTCACACACAGTAAAGACAAGCACTGATGTTGGCTGATGGGCCTTGGCTTGCAGTCTGCATTCCAAATCATCCCAAATGTGTTCAGTGAGGTCCAGCTCTGGGCTTTGTGTGGACTAGTCAAGGTTCTACTCCAGACTGAGTACACCATGGACCTCTCTATGCACAGAGGCATTGTCATGCTGGAACAGAAAGGGGCTCCTTCCCAAACTTTTACCACAAGGTTGGAATCAGATCATTTTTTAGAGCACTAACTTTTACTTAATTTGTTAAGATTGATCTAGGGTTCAGTCCCTGAACTGTTAAAAGTGTGGAAGTAATCGTGCCATTGGCTGAATAAAACATCTCTTTCATAAACAAAAATCAGCAAATAAAACATCTTGTTCATGATCAACTGAACATGAGATCAACTGAATCTAACATTCAATGTATGAAAGAGTTATTTTTTTAAAGAATCAGTTGAATGAATGATTCACTGACTCACTCATAACACACAAATGTACTGGAGTACCAATGTTTCCTGCAGAGAAGGTCACTGAAAAAAAATGATCGGAAGCCTGTTTACGCCCCAGAGTACATGAAATGAAAAGATAATTGTGACTTATTGCAAATGCTATAAATCAGTGAACAAATCTAAATGAATCTTTTTGGTGAACAGATTCAGAAAAAAGTGACTTCGCTTAATGCCAGCATGAAACTGAAGCTGCAATAATCTTTTCTTCCCTATTGTGATATATATGAGTGAAATAGCTTCTTGAAATAAAGGAAAAATAAAGGACAGGGCAAAAGTCTCTTTCAAAGTCTGTTAACCCTGTGGCCATTTGTAATGCTTCCAGGCAACTATTTTGAGCACCCAAGATCAAGTCTTATCTACTTGAATGGGGAACTCCTGAAATCTCAAAAACTGCTTGCCACACTCACATTTAAATAACAAATTTCAAATTAGCAACAAAATCCGACAATAACTGTCCCATAAATGTGAACATTAAAATATGCTTAGCCTACCCTATTTCAGGTTAGTCCAGCCAATGTGTAGTAACAAGAACATGCAGCTGCAGTGACACAAAGACTTTACTAATTGTCGATTTATTCAGAAGACAAGACTTTCTCCACCATATTGTTCATTGCACTCTCTTACATTCATAGTAATACAAGTGCACCGTCTTGAAATATGTAAAGTCTTTGAGTGTGAAGCAGAATAGCAGGCAAGCTTTAGGGCATACAGTAGTACTTCGTTATAATAGCGTCTTTAATGCACCACTCTGTTGCTTAGTGGGCGTGCATCCCATCTTCTTTTAAACTGCCCAGTCAATCATCTTGTCACAGTTAACATCCTCCACATTTCATTTCATTAATTTCCTACAATATTGGAGAGAAATTAAAGGGTCATATGATGCGATTTCAATGGTTCCTTTCTCTTTGGAGTGTTACAAGCTCTTGGTGCATAAAGAAGATCTGTAAAGTTGCAAAGACTAAAGTCTCAAATCCAAAGAGATATTCTTTATAAAAGGAACGAGTCAACCACGCCTACCTAAAATGGCTCGTTCTAACACGCCCCCACATGTCTACGTCACGATGTGGGAAGATTTGCATAAAGCCGCCCAAATGTTCACACAAAGAAAGGATCGCCGGATCAGCTTTCACCACGGACGAAGCGGAGTCCAGCCCAGGGTCGTCACATGTGGTTGCCGCAAGCTGTTCTCAAGCCCGCCCGCCGTTCCTCACTCAAGCCCGCCGGCTTCCGCTCACTCAAGCCCGCCGTGTGTGACGCTGTGTGTTTCGTTGTGAAAGCGAAACTACTTTGTTTGGCCTTCCAAAAGAGGACAGGACTAGAAATTAGTGTTTAAGTTGTATTTATTCCAGAGCAGTTCAACCCAAATATTCAGATGTGTGCAGCGCATTTTATGGAGGACTGTTTACTGATCCTGGGAGAGTAGACCACAATGCCGGCTGTTCTGACTCACAGCCTGTAAGATCGACGCGTTTCAGAAAGGTGGGGCATAGAGGAGAAACAATAATGTACAGTAATGTAATAAATAATGTGTTTTTTTTTACTTTAAACTGCATAAACACATTTCATTACACCAAATACACAAAATAATGTTCTTTTTAGCAGTATCATATGACCCCTTTAAGTAGTATGTTGATATGCCAGTTGTTTGAAGAACTCTCCTCATGTGTTAAAAGTTAATGACCACATGCATCTTCATAAAAGCTCACAATGTTGTTGCAGATGAAATGTGGATAACACGAAACAAATATTTTTCATTAAAAAACCCCTTCATCTAAAACTCTACTTAACCATCAGTCTTGCATATCCGCCATGTCTGTCATTTTTCAACGCTTGTTATTTGCGTTTGTAGTTCTAACCAAATCTTTGTCCAACAAGCAAAGGGTTGTGGGTAATATTCACCATCAGAGTACACGTGTGCCTGGATCTTCACTTTAAATTTTCATTGGAAATACTGTAGTAAACCATCCAGGTACCTCTGGGATACTCATTTCAACATACTATGAAGTACGAATACTATTTAGGGCGGATAGTATGTGAATTGGGATGCAGCAAATTACGAGCGCACATAAAATGTGTAAATCATTTATATTAAGCACTGCAATATTCTATTAAAATATGTCCATTTTAATTTCATGGTGACTTAGCTATATACCCACCACTAATGTGTAAAAAAACTGTGCACAGCCTGTATACCAACACATGAGGAGAACCACTGCTGCTTAAACAAGGTGAACAGAATAAAGGACAATAAACTAACAAATGCAAGGACATGCTGCACATTCTTGTTGTTTCTCTGCTCTCTCTGTTCTATCTTTAGTGCTGGGTCATAGTCAGACACTAATTAAAAATACAAACACAGGGCTCTGGAAACCTGGGCTTCTGTGGGTGTATCTGGTAGGGAATGTAAGCATCTATTTTCTTTTCCTCATCTCCTGCTCGAATCAATCCACCTGAAATCTGTACACTGAGAACCTGAATGTATACATGAATTCTTAGTAACAAATACCCCTAGACTTTATACCTCTATTTATATAGAAACTCTATTATAGAAATCCACAGCTTAACAAACAGAAGATTTGCCTCATGTCTTCACGAATCCATGGATTTCAATTATACGAAAACAGATTAAACTATGTTCCCATTTTTAAAGAAATACTTCTATAAAATTCGAAGATAGCTCAAAACATTTAAGCTGTTGACGTGCATGTACTTGTGCTCCATATGCTCTATTGTGATCAATTTGTTTGCCTGCCATTGTGTAGTCTACACATATACGCAAGACTGTAGTTTACGATAAATATGTAACTACGAATACACTTTCCAAAACACTTTAGTAAGTTAAGTAAATCAACAAAACCCACCTCTCTATAGCCTATACTTCCTTTGCCAGAATAGCCGGACCAAGCAGGAAATATTCATCGTGCATATGAAACAACTTTTAGTTCGTTCATCATGTAAGTTCTCGATTCTTTCTATCAAAACTATCGGCACTCGCAGGCCAGTCTGAACCCCGTGCTTTCCTGCTGAATGAGTCCGCATTTTAAAAGCGTTTATGGGCTGATTCGTTTCCCTTTCACCGCATATAACTGTCTGCGAACTTAGCTGCACATATTTCTAAAGGGCTTCAGCAGCGGTCAACCAAAATAACCTCACATCACAGCGCGTGAAATGAGCTCTCTTACCTTTACCTGGCGGGTTAATAGCTGCTCTTATCGCTTATTTCAGCTGTAAACTGCACATTTAGTAGTTGAACAGAGCGTTGCTCTTTAAACTCTGATTATAATCGCGCGATTCACTTTTGGATGAAAAGGCGTTGAGTAAAGACTAGCCCTCAAAGCTGTAGCAGTGCGTTTTTAAATAGAATTTGTTCTCGAAATATGCAAAAAAATATCTTAACTCTCGCTTTAAAACGTGGACTTTCACCTCACATCACTTTATTTAAGGGGGAGTTACTTTATTTTGTATGGGTTTACTTATGATTGTCCATATTAATACAAAAGTTGCACTTTTTAAAAGTTGCACGTGTTATTGTGCGACAAAACAGTTCATAAATAATGTGGTGAAGGAGCTCGCGACTGTTCAATAATCATACACCAATAATTAATCTTCTTATCTTGACTACACTTTTAGGGGGTGAAAGACAGTGTCTCCACCTAGTGGATATCGTACAGATGGTTATCCAGACTAAATGTAGTCTTAATATAGGCAATTTCAAAGATTTTCTAAGACATGTTAAAAATCAAACAAAAAAAAGTGAAATAATAAATAAATAAAAACACTCCATTTCTCATGACACATCACATGCATAATGCATTCATACTGTAGATGCAGCAATCGAGATCATTATGGGTGACAGAGGGAGTATCATCATCCATCCATTTGAAAGTGAAGTGAAAGCAAATGAGTAAAAATCATGATCCATCATGAATACATTACACAGGTTTCTAATATAGGTCACAAGAGCTGAACTCAATACACAGTGAGCAAGAAGCGCCAACTCATATTCCACTGATTGTGTGGCGCTCTTGAGTGACAGATATAAAACATCTAATTCTCTTTTTGACAGAGGCCCGAACAGCACAATGTTACTTTTGTAATAATAATAGTGTTTTCAGACATAAAATATTGAATATTAAAGTTTTAAAGTTTTCACATGCTATACTGGTTGTCAGGATCATAATTTGGTGGAAAAGCACTGGTTAACCGCTATAGTAACTTTGATATTTGATACTAATCCTTTAACAAGTTGCTGTGCGTACATTTTTTTATTTCATTGTGAAAAGGTCAGTGTGATTTTTTTTTCATTCAGCAAGGATGTATTAAATTAATTATTAGCTTAATTAGATATTTGTTTAATGAACCAAGTGATGGTAAAGACATAATGTTACAAAAACCCAACTGTTTTCAACATTGATAGTAATGAAATGTTTCTTGAGCAGCAAATCAGTATATTAGAATAATTTCGGAAGGATCATGTGACACTGAAGACTGAAGTATGGCTGCTGAAAATTCAGCTTTGGCATCAAAGGAATGATTTACATTTAATATAAATACAAATAGTTATTTTCGATTGTAATAATATTTTACAATATTACTATCATTTACTCTGTTTTTTATCAAATAAATGCAGACTTTGCGAGCATTAGGCTTTTTTTAAAAACTTTTTTTTTTTTTTTTTTTTGGAATGGTATAGTGTTTTCCTCATGTTTTGGTGTGAGTTTTAACAGTAAGTTCAAATACTGCCTAAGGGGTTTAAATGCATGCAGCAGTAGTCCGCTACAGTGGGCTTACTGGATGATGCTGATAAGGTGCCTGGTGCTGAGAGCTCTCTTAATCCCAGTGTGGGTCCTGATGAGAACCTTCCTCCTGCCCATATAACTGGATGCCCCTGTCCCTGATCAAACCTGTTTGCTTTGCAGCGGGAATGTCCTTCAGGCTCTATCACACACAGCCTTGCACACTCATTCTGCCAAGTGTTTATGTATGTGTGCTGTGCATCAGAGGGTATCTGGAAAGATTTTGGTTTTGCTTTGTTAAACCAGTTAAAACCTAACTAAATTTTGGGGCTGTCAACAGATTAAAAAAATAAATCAAAGATCAACTTGCTAATAAAAAAAAGTAAAAAATGAATAGTATGTAAGATATTTATTTATTTTATTTATTCATTCAACAGTTCTTTCTGGTCCTTGAATCTGATTGGCTGAGAGGAGTGCGATATTCTAATGATAACAGAACTCCAACCATTTATATGTTTCACTCCACTTGTGGTATTTTTCACAGCTAGTGTCATGGAAGATGCCCAAATCCACTGTCTAATTTTATAATTAATACTGTTTTTGTGTCACGGAATGTTGTTTTAAGAGCTTTCTAGGCAAGAATGTACTTGTTTAGACAAATATGTGGTTTGTTAATAAAGACAATGTCTATTTGAAAATTTGCTTCAACGTTTTTGGAGATTTGAGCTCCAGGGCATCAGGTGTTTTTACTTTAAACAACACCTTGTAAGACGCAGTCAACAAATGCACTGAGAAGCGTTGTCATAAAAAAAATCACCCTTACAGATAAAAGGATAATACGACAAAGATATCGTTTTCTTCAACAGACATTCAAACTAATGTTTTATTGTGAATATGAGCTGATGAATGAATGCTATATCAGATGCAGGTAATCACACTCACCAGTCCATCTCTCTCTCATAATACTCTACATAATACAGTTATCTTTTAATACATTGCTACAATAAGCTTTCAGTGAAGCAACTCCTCATTCCTTTGTTATGCATTGTAAAGTGACGTTTTCGAATTAGTAATGGTGGCTTGGGCTCAGCTGTTAAACTGTCAACTTGAGATTTGAATCTGTGGCGGAAGGAAGTAATTTGCACAAAAGAGGGCTTTTTAAGACACTCCGTTGTTGTTTCTTATGTATTTGAACAGTTGAACTGTTGTATAAATGCAATAGCACACTCGTAGCAGTGCGATATAGCTGTATATCGGCACGGCACTGCAATGCGTGTGATATTGTTCATATATATATATGTATGTGAGCAGCAGCTATGTTAAGTTGGTGTGTTGTGTTGTAAAGGAAATGTCACTCTAACTTACCAACATCAACAGAAAAGCACTCTGGTGTTTGAGAAAACAGGAAGTATTAATATAAAAAATATTTAAAAACTTAAAAACCTTTTCTTTTAGTGTTTGTGGAGCTTGTAGATGATGTGTTGATTTTAATACTGCTAGGCAAACAAAGGATGTCAGATGATAGATAGGTCAATGATCTCATTAAAAAAATATAAAAAGAAATGTAAAAAATTCATACATACAATGACTTGAATACACCTCTACTATGACAAACGTGTTTTTAATTTTCGAATTAAAATTAGAAAAAAGAAACAGAAATATCAGGGTGATACAACTGTCCTGAAATCATATTTTTATTTTTTTAAAGCCTCAAGGAATTAAATGACTGAAACTGAAAATATAGCTAGTTATAGGAATAATATTTTAATATTGTTTTTAATTTTTAATTTATTATTAATTGTTTAAAAAAATTATAACAAAAAAAAATTTATTTATTAAAAATATATATACTGCTTATTAGTATTTGACAAACTTGTGTCCACAAAATTAAAGTATTGGTGTGATCAGAAACATTCTGTAAATATGCAGAGAAAAAGAAGCAAAGAATATTAGCGAAAAGAATACAGCATGAATACAAAGTACATTTGTTAAGAACTTGACACATGGGTTTAAAAAGGATTTTCCTTTTCTTTGCTGTATTATGTTGTATTTTATACAGAATGTGTTTTAACTTTAAAATTAAAATCTTAAGAGCATCTCTTTGTTTTGGTTCTCAGAAATATCACAAATTGAGTTTCTCTGTGAGCCCTTTGACCCTTGCACACCTGAGAATGATGCACAGGTGTGTGCTCCATCTGACCCTCCATGTGTGAAAGAAATGATAAATGCCAGCAGTCAACACACACGTTCTGAAGGCTAGTATCTGTGTAAGACTGAAATGGATCTGCAGCTTGACCACAACAATACCTCACAGTCAGGTGAGATAGTTGTTTATTATGATTTCATGTTTCAATATTACTGTTTGTTGTCTACAGTAATAACTGTGTGCATGTTGTATGTTTCATAGAAGAGCATGTGATGGTGCTACTGACAATGAAGGCAGGCAATCTCTCTGGATGGAACATTAGTGAGTTTGCGTTTCTCAA
Source organism: Sinocyclocheilus grahami (assembly GCF_001515645.1). NCBI lineage: Eukaryota > Metazoa > Chordata > Actinopteri > Cypriniformes > Cyprinidae > Sinocyclocheilus > Sinocyclocheilus grahami. Next base: position 106,504 of record NW_015506216.1, on the reverse strand, counting down.
CAACACTGATCTATACACTGGACCCCAAAACGACCAGAGACTGTTTTATTGCTACCTCCCACCAGACAACAGCAAATGTCCAGATCTGAACATATCATGCAAGAAAAAAACACCAGCCCTCCAATACAAGACACCTCCGTTTTAAAAACCACTACTTCTGCGAACCCAACTGCCTTTTCACTCAAAACGACTACACTGTCTTTCCGAGCAACAGCTTCTACAGATGAGCTGAAGTGTCAACCAACCAGCAGCAGTTTCCTCTTGTACTACCAGGAGAACAATGAAACAGCAAGATCTGCCGCATTACCAGTGATCCAAACAAGAAAAGGTGAGAAACTGTCAGAAAAATGTTATCTGCCACAATGCCATGCTACACACAAAAAACGACAATAAACCTGACCTTAATCATTTAAAATAAAATTATATTCCTCTTGTCAGTCTAAATAAGTAAATGTATTATTACTATTAGTATTATCTGAACACTAAGACTTGTCTGCAGTATGAAGCACAAATGTGACCCTGGACCACAAAACCAGTCATAAGGGTCAATTTGTTTAAAGTTAAATTTTTCCTTTCTCTTTGGAGTGTTACAAGCTCTTGGTGCATAAAGAAGATCTGTAAAGTTGCAAAGACTAATGTCTCAAATGTGAGTATCTGTGTAAGACTGAAATGGATCTGCAGCTTGACCACAACAATACCTCACAGTCAGGTGAGATAGTTGTTTATTATGATTTCATGTTTCAATATTACTGTTTGTTGTCTACAGTAATAACTGTGTGCATGTTGTATGTTTCATAGAAGAGCATGTGATGGTGCTACTGACAATGAAGGCAGGCAATCTCTCTGGATGGAACATTAGTGAGTTTGCGTTTCTCAACAACACTGATCTATACACTGGACCCCAAAACGACCAGAGACTGTTTTATTGCTACCTCCCACCAGACAACAGCAAATGTCCAGATCTGAACATATCATGCAAGAAAAAAACACCAGCCCTCCAATACAAGACACCTCCGTTTTAAAAACCACTACTTCTGCGAACCCAACTGCCTTTTCACTCAAAACGACTACACTGTCTTTCCGAGCAACAGCTTCTACAGATGAGCTGAAGTGTCAACCAACCAGCAGCAGTTTCCTCTTGTACTACCAGGAGAACAATGAAACAGCAAGATCTGCCGCATTACCAGTGATCCAAACAAGAAAAGGTGAGAAACTGTCAGAAAAATGTTATCTGCCACAATGCCATGCTACACACAAAAAACGACAATAAACCTGACCTTAATCATTTAAAATAAAATTATATTCCTCTTGTCAGTCTAAATAAGTAAATGTATTATTACTATTAGTATTATCTGAACACTAAGACTTGTCTGCAGTATGAAGCACAAATGTGACCCTGGACCACAAAACCAGTCATAAGGGTCAATTTGTTTAAAGTTACATTTTTCCTTTCTCTTTGGAGTGTTACAAGCTCTTGGTGCATAAAGAAGATCTGTAATATTTGGCCAATCACAATGCACTGGATAGCTGGCCAATCAGAGCGCACCTAGCTTTTCAGACCGATGAGCTTTGTAAAAATCGACGAGTTTCAGAAAGGCGGGGCATAGAGGAGAAACAATAATGTACTGTATGTGGAAAATAATGTGTTTTTTTAACCTTAAACCCCTTTAAATCGAGATTTATACTTCAACTGAAAGCTGAATAAATAAGCTTTCCATTGATGTATGGTTCTTTAAAGTTGTCCAAATTAAGTTCTTAGCAATGCATATTACTAATCAAAAATTAAGTTTTGATATATATTACAAAATATCTTAATGGAACGTGATCTTTACTTAATATCCTAATGATTTTTGGCATTAAAGAAAAATCGATAATTTTGACCCATACAATATTTTGTTGACTATTTCTACAAATATACCTGTGCTACTTATGACTGGTTTTGTGCTCCAGGGTCACATATAAGAACTGATAATAAGAACTGATTCAAGGACAAACAGAGTGTAACGTGAATAATACACTGTAAACAATGGAACAAGCTATCTACTTAAAAAAATTATGGTAACAATATTACACATAATATTTTTGAGTAGTTTTTAAGGCTTGATTTTTTTTTTAATGGAATCTACCTGAATAAATCATGTAAAATCATTCTAAATTAATTAATGTATGACAAAATGAATTTAATATAATTAATGAAATTTTCTCAATTATTTTAAGTTGATTCTCAAAAGTCTATGATTTTGAGTGAGGCCTGTTTATATTTGACTTTAAGTGATTTTTTACATAAAAAAGACTGTTTACAGCCAACCAGCTAAAGTAGGAACATATTTGAGCAATACTGGCATATACTGCACTAGCAAAGCTACTGCTCATTGAACAAAGCTTATTGCCTTAGAAAAGTATAGTAGCCATAACCATAAGCTCTACTCTTCTGCACAATGGTAACGATTGCACTGCACAATGAAAACTTCAAGTAACTTCAAACTCTTTCAAATGTCAAACATAACTGAACATTAAACATTAATAGATGTTTCCCTTCACTCAAAAACACATAAAATAGCATTTAATTTCAAAATGTACTCTCCATATCCAGCCATATGCAAAGCATGCTGGGAACTAACAATCATCTCTAAAATAAAACTGCAAAATTGAGCTAATTCTTCTAAAATAAATAGATAGCCTTCTTTCCTTAATTTTTTTAAAGTTTAATCAGTTCCTCAATTCAAGCCTCAAAACTGCTTAAGTTTCCTTTTAAAAAAAATTTGGAAAACACATCTCTTGGTTTTATTAGTAAAAAGTCCTCAATATTTTCTATACAACACTGAACTGAACTGAATGAAATATACACACTATTTTTAATTATCACCTTCATTTTTTTTAATGACCCATGATTCATTTTTTACATTTTTATACATAAGAATAAATAATTTTGAAAATATTTTAATTTCAGCCATTACAACATATTTTTACAATATGTATCAAATATATATATTTTTCCCCAACACATACTTCTACACTGTGATTCATTCTCACCCAAGTCTCTCCACATCCCTCATAAATTCCTTCTGAAGGAGAGCTGGGTCTGTCTTTTATCCTGTCTATTGATTCAGGCATGGAAGGAGACAGCAGGACTTCATAATTCAACCTAACTTTTGATATAGTATAGCAAAACATCAAGCCAGTCTACTCAGTGTTTGACTTATCCGAAACCACAAATCCTTTCAGACAGCACACTTCCAGACTCATACAAGGTTATTTGAGTTAATGTACATGTAAAATGAACTTGGCAAGACAAGGGGATAGTGTAAACTTGGTGCGTCTGGTGTTTAAGTATTGTATACATGCTGTATTGTTTCTTCATGTTTCATTCATGTATGTTACGCTGCACTCTCTTTTAAGTATTCTGTTGCTATTGTCCTTCAATTTTCTTGTTGTTAGATGACTGGTGGTGTGTGATTACTTCGGTGTGGTTGGCTCTGGTACTGACTGTGGTTGTGCTAACCCTATTGAGTGTGGGCAACCTGATCTTTAAGAGCAGAAAACGTGAGTATCACTTCTACAAAACAAATCTAGTCAGGCCCAACAGACATTTTCAACTTGGAATCCATAATTACAATATAATTGAGAATGCTACGTGGATCTCATTTTGGTCTTCTCACTTTAGGAAAGTCCCGTTCAGGTGCATCTGTGCCAGTTTCAGTCCGTGGACATCAGCTCAAAGAGCTCAGTAAGCAAAAAGAAAATTGTGAGTCACACTGGCAAGTATAGAGCTGCAAAGTTTTTCTATAATTGTGCTAATCAATTCTCTCATTTTTACTTTCAGTAATGAGTGCTGTCCCTGCTGTGTCCATAGCAACGTGCAGCATAAGTGGTAAGCAAGTGTCCTTGTTAAACAATCATTCTTCATTTGTGTAAATAAATAAATGACAAAAAAAGTACCATATCAGGTACAATGGTACCATGGCACTGAGTGATTGCCACATTCATAATAATATAAATATGATATTTAAATGGTCCTCCAAGGATCGTCAAAGACTTGGTCAAGTCAAGTTACTTTTATTTAGCGCTTTACACACAATATCGATTATTTCAAAGCAGCCATGATATACCATGGTATTACCATGGAGCATGACCCCAAAACCATGGTAATACCATGTTCAAAAATAGAACTGGATCAAGGGAACTGATAGAAGGAAGGTTGATAGATTTCAGTCTCCTTCATCTCTACAGATGGTGATGTATTCTCTGAGAAATCTTCAATGCGGAACAGAACAGAAGGTAAACAAACAACCTGTTCTATCATACTGCACTCTTTTTACCCAGAAGAGCTCTGTGCTTTATCACAATGCAACCCTTACATCTTTACCTAGCACTGAGTTTCCTTACTCGAATAGAAATTCTCCAGACCACTAACTCTCAATCTACACTTTCCCAGAAAACCTTCTGAAGGTAGCTGACCTCACATACAAGATTTTTTTATACAGTGTGGCAGAGTACAATAATTAAAGGTGAAGTGTATGTAATGGTGGCTAACTCCCGAAAAGCAACAATTTAATTATGACACTCGTGATGAAAATTCTGTCATCATTTACTCACCACATGCTGTTCCAACCAGTTTGACTTCCTTCTGTGGGATATAAATAAAGAAGTTTGTGCAAATGTTCATGCCACTTCATTTCCATATAATGAAAGTGGATGGGGTTCAGAGAATGGCAAGCTTCAAAAGAGACATAAAAAGCACACATGTGCCTCTTCTTGAGCCATATGATAGCTTTGTGTGCCATTTTATGGGCTGTGGTCACCATTCACTTTTATTAAATGAAATAGCAGACATTCTGCAATGTATAATTATTTTCTGTTCCCTGGAAGAAGTTTGAGTTTAACTATTACACACACCCACTATCACATACCATCAAAAACAGTATGTGTGTGTACTGTGTAGGTAATTGCATCCAGTATATAACACCTGGTTTCCTATACAGCATATTTGTATATTCCCTTAGGCCTATATATTCATGGTATGTGTGTGTAATTTTTTTTTATTGTCTCTGATGTTTTAGGTTTGTTACCAATCTATGAGATCACAGGTATGAATGGGACACATTTACATATTCTTTCAATAAACAAATCAAAATACAAACACAATAGAGCCTGCTTTCAGATGACTAGCATTGAATAAACATATTCCAAGACACAAATGACAAATTATAATCAAATTTCACACATCTAATTTTGCTGTAAATTATCTTAACTTTTATTAAATGAAATAGCAGACATTCTGCAATGTATAATTATTTTCTGTTCCCTGGAAGAAGTTTGAGTTTAACTATTACACACACCCACTATCACATACCATCAAAAACAGTATGTGTGTGTACTGTGTAGGTAATTGCATCCAGTATATAACACCTGGTTTCCTATACAGCATATTTGTATATTCCCTTAGGCCTATATATTCATGGTATGTGTGTGTAATTTTTTTTTATTGTCTCTGATGTTTTAGGTTTGTTACCAATCTATGAGATCACAGGTATGAATGGGACACATTTACATATTCTTTCAATAAACAAATCAAAATACAAACACAATAGAGCCTGCTTTCAGATGACTAGCATTGAATAAACATATTCCAAAAGACACAAATGACAAATTATAATCAAATTTCACACATCTAATTTTGCTGTAAATTATCTTACAGACAGGTTAACTTTAAAGTTCGAGAGAGAAATGGATTGTATCATGTGCCACTTGATTTGTTTTTTTTTTGTCTGATTACACTATATGACTTGAAATATTTTGACTAAAATTGGCTTGTTTCCAGAGACCTCACTAGATGAAGAAGAGCAAAATGAAGATGAGGAAGATGAGCAATGTAATGCCTCGGTAACAAAGGAAGGTAAATGTATCTACATAAAAATGAAAATTGTAAATAAATATTAGTATGGTTTTCCTCTTTATAATAGAACTCATTTATTATTTTGGATTAAGAAATGCTCCAACAGTCAAAACCCCCAAGCATTCCATGTGTTTAGAATATTAAACATAGCATTTGTATGCTTTAAATTCAATGTAAGTGGAGACTTAAAGCAAACTAATACTTCAAAAAGATGTCTACTCTGATTTCCTCATTCGTCAGCTGATGTAACACTTTCTGATGTTTGATGATGGTATATACTCTTAGTATTTTGATATCACTGCTAGTTCTTTATCAGTATAGCCTGAAACAGTCTTTGAATCTTGCATGTCTCATCCAGTCACATTGATGATGATTGGTATCTTTGATGCCAGCATGTTGCTCCGGGCAGAATAAATTACTCTACAGATGGCCTCCTGGCAGTCTGATGTTGCCATGGTTATAGAATTCTACAAGATACATTTTTAATAAGAGTTTTTAAAAAATCACATCAGCTCCAACATCTGGCAGCACAGGGCCACTGTGAACCACCAAGTAAGTGACCATGTTTCCAGTCTAATTAATGAGCTAAGCTGTTCAGAAGCATTCATTTGAAGTGTTTGTCACTTTACACCCTTCTCCATTCTCTTTTTTCCATGTCTAGCTTACCTGGATCATCGGAGCAACTTTTCATGTTCTGGTCATGAAGAAGATGGGGAGCTTTAACCCTTTAAATCTAAGAGAGCAGAGGCACTTTATTAAAACAGAAAATATATTTGTTTACAACACGACAGAGGCCAGATAACTTCATGCTTTCTCCATAGATAAACATCATGTTAAAGTGTCTGTAAGTGACGTTAGGAGTTCTAGAACTGATAATGAATTACACAAGTATCCTGTTCTACAAGCCCATCGCTTGGACACAACCATAGTGACCAAGCAATATACACTGCTCCAGAAAATCAACACAATGTATCAGCCAGGAATTATAAGGAGAGCAGGTGTCTGTGGCCACCACCTACAAAACCATTCCCTTTATGGGGGTCATCTTGCTGCTGCCTCTCCAATGCACCTGTTGTCACATTCATTAGCACCAAAGCATGTAAAACTGATTCATAATCACTTATGATTCCTAACTGGAAAGATTAATATCCCTGATGTTTAAACATTTTGCACAAACCAAACTCATATAAGTTCATCTTCCGTGCACTCATCTTCCAGCTTTCAATATATGCACTGCCCAACATTACTGAGAGTGCCTCATCTGTAAACATTTCTAAAAGTTGTTGTACTGCGTCTTTGTGTGTGTTTAAAAGCTGCTTTTGTAGGTTTCTTCCACAGATCTGCAATTGACAGTATTGGCGTTATCTTAACTACAGGAATATTCATCACAATATAGTGTTATGTCACACACAGTCTCAACAAAATCTGTTTGCCCAATGCTGAAATAAAATGAGAGGGAAGATTTCTGTGACTAGGCTGAAAACATAAACCATAGTGCATGGTTCTCCAACATCCATTTAGCAAGCAGCATGGCAACACTAATGTGATTTCATAATTATACAACACCAGTCTTAAGCTCCTGTGGCTATTAAAGTAATACTCATGTTTCCATAATGCACTTTTTATATTCACGTCATCTTAAAATGTACAGAGATTTGTAACTGGTGCTGAGAATATTTTCACAACAGATGCTGAATAAAAACACAACAGTACTGAGAATTTCAGTTTTTAGTTTCCTATTATTTATATTACAGATTATACTATTACCATAGATCTTGGTTCATTTTATTCAAAACAAAAACTGGTAATGGTGTATGAGTGATTGATTAATTAAAGTGAATGGTAGTGGCAGACCTCCAAATTTGCTCAAACAATACAACACATGATTAATAATCTTAATTTTTTGTAAAGTAACTTAAAAAAAATTATACATAAGCAGCTTCCTAAATAAGTTAGGAGTTTCAATCTTATTTTCCTAATTATCTCATTGTAAGAGTCTATATATAGACTAGAATTGCACTTTTTGGTGTAAGCTCTCATATTGAAGCAACATACCTAAACACAAAACACAGATACAGACAGAAACACACACAAACAGAATACAGGCACTACTCTGTGGATGCTGCTTCTGGGGCTGGCTTGGCCGCAGTTCTGCTGGTCTGGATGTGTGAGACCTGAAGAACAGGCAACAGCAGCTGGAATGCATTGTGAATGTAGGTAGTGCTATTACACCCCTGAGGAAACAAGACACACAGTGTAGTGATGAAGGGTCATCATTATCATAACTACAGTCATTATAATTAGCATCATCAAGTCCCCTATCGCAGTCTCCTCATTTGTCAACTGCATTATGAAAAAAAATATCACATTCAGTTTTACCTCCAGCATCACACTGTCCACTAGAGGATTTACTACTTCTGCTTTTCTCTGACTCTATAGGGTCAGAAAAGAGAGAGACAAAAAAACAGAAAGATGTTAACTCTAAACTTCAGCACAAAAATGTTATAATTTTTATTTAAAAGCAACAGTATACACCTTTTATACATAATAGTATAACAGTATCTATATTTTAATCACAAATACATTTCAATTACTGATTTTTAATAGTTTTAGTTAAATGATAACAACACGTGCAACAGCATTTGACAGAATAAGACTATGAATGTGCATTAAGAAATTAAATGGGGTCAGTTATGTCATCAATAATGTTTTCAGAATGAACTGAGCACAGGTCAGTCAGACTCACCCCTGCAGCCAGTAATGTGTCCGAGAACTTTCGGGCCAGGCATCTGACCTCCTTACACATGGCACTGGTTAACCTGAGCATACTCAACAGTCACTAAACAGCTAATAAAAAGATTGGTCTAATAACGTCTTATGGAAATGGCCAAGGAACTCACCTGACCAGTATACTGGCCTGTTGGCTGGCTGGCTTCTCCAGCTCTTGTCCGTGTAAAATCAACTCAGCCACTTTGTGTAGCTGTTCTATACTACGAGCGGTCACCTCAGCAAGACTGCCCACTGATGACACATATACTTTCTATACACACAAAAAGACACATTTAAATAAACATTTATACACAGAATATTAGAATGATTTCTGAAGGATCATGTGACACTGAAGACTGGAGTAAAGGCTGCTGATAATTCAGCCTTGCCATCACGGGAATAAAATATATTTTAAAATAGATTAAAATAGAATTACTAGTTATTTTAGATTGTAATATTTTTTCACAATATTACTATTTTTTACTGTATTTTTAATCAAATAAATGCAGCCGTTGCGTAGATGTAGTGATAACACACTGAAGACATTTCTCACCTTAACAGCATCCGAGTTTCCGTCCTTTGCACTATTTTCCTTATTCTCTCCCTCTTCTCCCTTCTCTTTCTTTTCTTCTACTTCTTTCTTTTCCTCCTTTTCTGGAGCAGGGCAAGTGGTGGAGCTCTCTTCCTTTAATTCCTCGGTTACATTCTTGACATCTTCCCAGGATTGCTCCACTTCTCGCACCCAATCATGAGCTTTTATACGGGCCTGCAGGGCACACTGTATAATTAGTGTTTATGCTTGTGAATAACATATGTGTGTGCTGGAGAGTGCAGGTACACATTTATGTTACATGTGGATTTGCAGTGTGTGTGTGTGTGTGTGTGTGTGTGTGAGTGTGGCCGTACTTTGTTCAGTTTGTCTGGAGTTGCAGCAACATGGAGCTCAAAGAGCAGCTCAGTAAGAACACTGACAAACTCCTCTCCATCAGCAGCTGAAACACACAGATCACGTAAATTTAATACCCAAGGGCAAAAATGTGGAGGACTGAAATATTTATAGTGCTCTGACTGAGTCACCTGTCATATCAAATCAATGTTTGTTCATTGAGATGTGCTAATATTAGGTTTTCCAATACTTGGTGATTTCAACCAGAATTATAGACTACAAAATCATTTCACAGCCATAATAATTATTTATTATTCATTTTAACACAAAGTCTATGATTGGATTTTAAAAATAAAGGTATGAATGTGACGTTTTACCTTGATTAATCTACAGTAATGCATAAATTGTAATACAGATTTATCTAGCACAGTATCTTGATTGTGGTCTGGATTTGACTGTGATCTGGATTTGTCTAAATATGTTTTGGCATTTGAAGACTCACAGAGAGGAGTGGAACACTGAATTTGTGAATAAAGTTCACCGTTTTCCCCTGCGGCAGCATCAGGTTCCTCCTCGTCATGAGTGATGAAGATCTCTTTAATTGCAATCAGCTCCTCCTTCATAACTTCCAAATCTTCCTCCTCCAAAGTGGACAAGAATTCCTGCACCTGAAATGAGGAGAGATACATGATGAGAAGGATTTCTTGTCTAACTTATTAGATATGCTGCATTTATTTGATCAAAAATACAGTAAAAAGTAATATTCTGAAATATTACTATCATTTAAACTCTAAAATGTAATTTATTCCTGTGATGGCAAAGCTGCATTTCCTGCAACCACTACTCTAGTCTTCAGTGTCACATGATCCTTCAGAAATCATTCTAATATCATGATTTGGTGCTCAAGAAACATATCCTATTACTACCATCAATGTTGAAAACAGTTACTCTCAAACTGAAGTTGCTGCCCAAATGAAGTTCATTTATTTTTTAACAGATTTTTTTTAACAAATTAGTCTTTGTTGTCACTTTTGATGAATTTAATGCATACTTGCTGAAAACAAAAATGCCTGAGCACAGTTGGTTTATGCTAGTTTCATGTCAATAGTATCACTCAGTAGTCTTTTTCTTCACACATTTAAGTTCATATTAATATTTAATGTGCATTTGTTTATTTATTTGATAAGTAACTGTGTAATAATTGGATAACTATACAGTGAGTCGATCATTCGTGCAAAATAAACGTGTAAAATGTATTATGGGTAAATGCAAATGGTGTGTGTTACTAACCCTCCCTTCACTCTCATTGGAAAGTATCTCCAGTGCCTCAAGATGAGACAAGCCTTGGTAATCATCAAACAAGATCCCATAGTGGGCGGTTGGGTCTGTGACCATTTGACTGCTCAGTCTCTCTCTCTCCTTTTCCTTCGCTTCTTTTAACATCTGCAGACATAAGCACATACACTGAAAATATGGCAGAATTTTCCAACAAAACCACTGTATCTTCTAGTATCCGAGGTAAGGCGGTTGTAGGCACTCTGCTGGGTAACAGCACCCAATAATCATGGTGAAAACTATTATTTGAGCATTTGTTGACCATCTTACCTGAGACAGAGAGACAGTTCTCTGCATCAGTATTTTGGTCTTTTTAAAACCTGGGTCACTCTCTGCCAAGACATTCATGGTCTTCTTTCCAATGAACTCCAAAGCATCAAGGCCTCCTGTTATTACTGACTTTCCCTGATAAAGCAAGAGGGAGAAAAATTAATTAGTTTCTACGATGAAGGGACAAGAAACATTCATTCATCTTAGGTGATTCAATCACAAGCGGTCAGCCGAGACTTATTACTATCTCAAATGCCTCTCCAGATTCATCAAGTGTAGCGGCTGATTTTGTTACATGTCAGTGATCATGGTAAATCACGGTACGGCTAATGATGTGTGTTATACACTCACAGTGTTTTGAACCGCGCTGCTGATGGTTGACAGGACTCCTCTGTGCACCTCCTCTGAATGAACATGTTCTGCCGTCTCTGCCCCAGAATGCTCATGAGCCTCTTCTGCCTCCTCACATGATGAGCTCTGACGGATTCGTAATGCCACACCTGCTTTCTCTTTTACGGAGCTTAACCCTTGACCTAGACACAATCAAAAGATAGAAAAACACTCAACTTTAGGGCTGCATTTGCCTGCAAGGGCTAATGCATAGAACAGATATTGACACTGATCTATTGTTCTGATAGTTTACATTCACACAACTGTGTTTACAATAATATCTACTATGACACAATGAGCTGACAATAGCAATTTCTGCATTTAGAAGTTAGGTCTTAGTATTATGCCTCACATGTGTTTTTATATGAATGGCAACTAATACAACATTGTTTTGCAAGTACTTGTTCTGTATGCAACTTATGATGTGCTGTAAGTCACCACAGTCTCTTTGTTTTTTTGTGTCTCACACACCCCAAAAAATTATTAAATAAATAAATACATGAACGGATGAAACAGCTGGCCATGACTGGCTGTGATTGACAACAAACTAACTTCTGATTAGACAGCTGAGCTCTGATTAAGGTTTGCAAAATAACCAAAAATCGAGCAGTGACACAGATGATTAGGAAAACAGCGAAAAGAAAAAAATGATGTTGCTCTTGTGAAATATCAAGTCACATTATAAAAATACGTTGCTCAGACAGACTCATTTCTCAAAAATGCAGATATAAATTGGCTTGTTGTAGTGCATACAAAATAACTGGGTATTATTTAGGAGAGTAATGCTAATGGGTTGCTAATATAATTTCTATAATAATTTGGAATCAATCCTAAAAGGAGCAAGAACAATTTGATCGAGAACATTTTTTTGTTGTTGTTTTTTTTTACCTAGCAGGATCTTATTTCCGTTTTAGTGGATTCATTTTTCAATACATTGCTTCCAAATTACACCAGGAATTTCATTAGGATTTTGATTTCTGGCATTTCAATAAGAAAGATTTGCAGTCAGGTTGGTCAAATACACTACAGCTTCAGACATAATGTGAATACACACATACATGTGCAAGTAAGGCTTATGATTCACCTAAATCATATTTGATGTTTTTAATCTAATCAATGTCAAAAGTTTTGTGTTATGGTTAGTTTTAGATTTGGGTTTAGCAACTATTCATCACCTCTATAGCTATAAACAGAAACCCACAACGCTTATGATTATTAATATATTTATTAATACATATCTTGAATATACCATTAATTAACTCGGTAAAACCGTATTGTACGTGTGTGTGTGAACAGAAAAGCTTTGACAGAACAGCATTCAGACACATTATAGAGCACAGCGCTGTCCCTGAATGGTGCCGCGCTGTCAAGCGCCTTTGTTTAATGCGGATCGCAGCGCCATCTAGCGGTTATTTTAGAAACGCACAGCCACATTCAAACTTTAGTTTGTAAATAGACGTTCAGAATACACACAGACGGTATAAAGCAGATGATAAACCTCAGGTTACACGTTACAGTTTCTATACAATAAAACGTATGCAGTTTGATGATGCCTTAAAGACTGCATTTATATTAACGTTAGCTAAACTCAAACGCCCATGTTTGCTGACAAATCGTTCATTCGTTTTCCCGTTATATTTGTCTTTTTTATTGTAACTTATTTATTGTTAGAATGTTGAAGTATGGTTTGCAAAATAACCAAAAATCGAGCAGTGACACAGATGATTAGGAAAACAGCGAAAAGAAAAAAATGATGTTGCTCTTGTGAAATATCAAGTCACATTATAAAAATACGTTGCTCAGACAGACTCATTTCTCAAAAATGCAGATATAAATTGGCTTGTTGTAGTGCATACAAAATAACTGGGTATTATTTAGGAGAGTAATGCTAATGGGTTGCTAATATAATTTCTATAATAATTTGGAATCAATCCTAAAAGGAGCAAGAACAATTTGATCGAGAACATTTTTTTGTTGTTGTTGTTTTTTACCTAGCAGGATCTTATTTCCGTTTTAGTGGATTCATTTTTCAATACATTGCTTCCAAATTACACCAGGAATTTCATTAGGATTTTGATTTCTGGCATTTCAATAAGAAAGCTTTGCAGTCAGGTTGGTCAAATACACTACAGCTTCAGACATAATGTGAATACACACATACATGTGCAAGTAAGGCTTATGATTCACCTAAATCATATTTGATGTTTTTAATCTAATCATGTCAAAAGTTTTGTGTTATGGTTAGTTTTAGATTTGGGTTTAGCAACTATTCATCACCTCTATAGCTATAAACAGAAACCCACAACGCTTATGATTATTAATATATTAGGTTTTTATATATCTGACCAGTTATGAGCAGTGTTGGGGAAAGTTACTTTTAAAAGTAATGCATTACAATATTGCGTTACTCCATACAAAAAGTAAAGAATTAGGTAATGCTAAATTAAAAACCAAACACAATGACAACACATTTATACAAAATATTCACCATAAAAAGTTTATTGAATGATACATATTTAAATCTATATAATACAAAAAGTGTCTGAACAATTTGTATTAAATTCACAGTCTGATATAATGACACAGCATAATATTCCCTTTGAACTGTGAAAATATAAGTAATTTAGAAAAGACAGAAGATTCACATCTTTATAAAAACATATAATATTTGTTTTGGATTAAAAATATATCATAATCATGCTTTCTATAAATTGCCCGTTCAGTCATTCCATTAAAAACACACACACACACACACACACACACACACACACACACACACACACACACACACATATATATATATATATATATATATATATATATGAATATTTCCATTATCCTATATGATTAGTTAATTTCTGTGATGTGTAGTACAGCTTTGCTGTGGTTTCTACATCAGACCAAGAAACAAACGCTCACACATATATATATATATATATATATATATATATATGAATATTTCCATTATCCTATATGATTAGTTAATTTATGTGATGTGTAGTACAGCTTTGCTGTGGTTTATACATCAGACCAAGAAACAAACGCGTCATCCTTTCTCTTTCTTTGACTCATCTCAATTGTTTCATTAAGGACTTTTTCCTTTCTTATGTAAGCTCCCCCTTGTTCTTTTCCTCCTTCAAAATGTTCTTCAAAATTGTCCTTCAGTTGAGAAGAGAAAAACAGAAACCATTTTATTACAAACTGTTGAACTGCTAAGAAAGAGAAAAATATGGAGATAAAGCCCAAAGCTTAAAGCTATTCATGGGCTCCCATTTACAGATATCTGCCATTTCAAATCTATTTTAAAGTGCACTGTTTCCATTTACACATTGCCCTTTACAAACATTTGTTCACGAAAAAATTATCTGCAAAACCTACAAACAGAAAAATAAGAGTACACTCGTCCCTGCATATATCCATAATTATATAACAAATATTTCACAAACAAAGTGTTAACAGTAAGACAATGTTACCCATAACCTAGATGAACTCACTCTAATAAAATAATGCCCCTTATTGAATGGTTCACATTTATCACATTTCTCCACCTAAACACCCCTCAGTGAAATAATATTTTACCCTTTTGAGCCTTGGACACTGGATTTGATCAAATACAACACGACACAACAACATTTATAGGATTATATGAATATTCATGATTACAGAAATTATTCAAATATGAATAATGGTGAGATTAAGCAAAATTAAGCTTTCTTTAAGTCCTTGCAACTAACATGTATGCGCTGGATGATCAAGTGTTCAATTTTCAGACCAGCCTATTAACATTTAAGACACCGTTTTGACCTCTCACACTTTCTACCTCTATTTTTAAAATGTATGTAGGATAAAATCATTACTATTATTTCATTACTAAATTGTAAATTGTGCATGTGCAAAGTTGCAAGAACTTACACAGTACATAGTACTTACGGTAATAAACTACAGTATTAATTCATGATTACAATTAATAAAACATGCCAATGTTTTACTAGGTCAGGTGCTCGGAAGCTACTTTTGGAACCAAAAACTTTTTGTCAAAATGTAACTCTTTTAAGAGTCAAAGTATAAAGATCCGTTTACACCTAGGACGATAACTATAACGATAAAGATATAGTTCTAAATGTAAAAGAATAGAGTCCACAAATATAACAATAACGCTACAGAGAAACAATATTGTTTACATTTGTTTCAGCTTATGATTTCTACAATCGCTGACAGCCAAACAGAATCCATTCTTCTTTAAAGATCTTGATCTTGAGCATTTAAAGTGGCAGATGACTGCAATGCATGCTTATAATAAACAGAACATTATTGTGCATTGGTGTGGGCACTGTTATAGTTATGGTATCTAGTTATCTTTATAGTTATCATTCTTGGTGTGAACTGACTGACCCAATTCAAACAATCTCAGAAAATACATGAGCTTTAAATCAGCTTTGGTCCTTACACTAAAACATGAAACACACATGCTGAATGCATATACAGGATCTGCGTATACACATTCATGTTTCCAAATAACATACAAAAAGAGAAAAATAAATTCACATTGTGCAGGTTTGACCCGAGTTGCATCTTAAAACAACATTAAAAGTGTGAAACTGTCCGAGTTGTGTTTGTGTATATGCAGTGTTGGGGAAAGTTACTTTTAAAAGTAATGCATTACAATATTGCGTTACTCCATTAAAAAAGTAACTAATTACGTTACTTAGTTACTTTTTATGGAAAGTAATGCATTACGTTACTTTTGCGTTACTTTTTTAATCTGGACAGGGCTTGCTTGTTTGATTTTAAAATAAAAAAAGTTATATTTTTGGCAAATATAAAAGCCTTTTCACAGCAAAAGTGAAATGAATAAGCCTCAGGCTGAAGGGAAAGTAAATTTACGTCCGTACAGTAGAATGCAGAAGAAGAAATTTCAACACACTTCAGCAATAAAAAAAGACACAAATGTTTGTCTAGAGTAATTTTTGCTTATTAGTACGGTTGAACTGGATCATCGAAGGTCAGAAGCAAAGACATTGGTTAATAGAATGGGATTAAATACATAAAGGATATTTGTGTTGTTTAACATTTAATTATTGCAGGTTTGCGTCATATTCTGAGTTGCATTATTTTTATTCATTTAGAGGAATACTGAATCTGTGTTTTGAGTGAAATGAATTAATGCATATTCCTATTTATTTTAGAACTACAGTAACATCTTTTGATTTCTCTCAACATGTGGACAGGAGAGTTGTCAATCAATAAATTGAAAAAAAAGTAACTTGCGTTACTTATTTGATAAAAGTAACTCAGATATTCTCTTGTAAATTAAAAAGTAATGCGTTACTTTACTAGTTACTTGAAAAAAGTAATCTGATTACGTAACTTGCGTTACTTGTAATGCGTTACCCCCAACACTGTGTATATGTGTGTGTGACTGGCTACTGACTGTCAGTATATCATCTATCTATCTATCCATCTATCTATATAGATATAGATACATAACTGTAAATGTATTATGCTTGTTCGTGTAGTGCTGTAACTGGCACAATGGGCCCTCTGACCTGCAGAGGGCAAAATAACGAGAGAGACGTGTATAGAAATATAATGGAGAGAGAGAGAGTGCTTGGTATCAAGAAAAAGACTTGGGTCATATCCACAGCACTACTCCATATCCATAGTAATGGTGACAAAATCCACTTGGATACTAATTCTTTTCATGAAGTATGAGCTAGCCATCGTATGATCCATCAACTCCACTCTTTTCTTCTAATACACAGCGTTTCCTGAACTGGAAGGGGACGGGAAACACAAAACGGCACTTGGTGTCACTGAAGATGAAGCTCCCGTTGAGCAACGGCTTAATCGAAGGTGCAATTTCTGCTGCATTCACGTGTTGCAGTATTGAGCTCACACCAGCAGGTGACGCTTCTTGTGCAGGGAGAGGTGATCGGAGCGAGAGAAGGTGCGATCACAGTCAGGGCACTGGAACGGCTTTACACCCGTGTGCTTCCGAAAGTGACGGGTCAGCTCATCGGAGCGGGCAAACTTCCACGTACAGCCTTCCCACATGCACTTATAAGGCTTTTCTCCTAAATGGTCACACAAAGAGAAAGAAGAGCATTTAGAAGAGTGTTTAGCCTATTCATCCGCATGAACAGTATCAGAGTAAGAGTATGAGCATTTTTATCTTTATATGGGTCAATAATAAGTAGAATAAGAAGATTAAAAAGTATTTGATGATAAACACATATGAAACAGTTAGAAATCATTTAGCATTTAGAAATATTTTGTAACATTATACTCTAAAAACTGCTGGGTTAAAAAGGGCTATTGGGTTGTTTTTAACCCAGCTATTGGGTTGTTTTGACCCAGCGGTTGGGTTTGTCCCTTTTTAACCCATCATTTTTTAGAGTGTATAAATGTCTTTACTGTCATTTTTGATCAATTTAATGTGTCCTTGCTGAACGAGGACAAATAAATAAATCCACCAAACTTTTAAATGATAGTGTATTACGGTTTCCACAAAAATATAATCATTGATAATAAAAAAATCTTTATTGAGCAGCAAATCAGCATAGTAGAATGATTTCTGAAGGAGTATGTGACACTGAAGACTGGAGTAAAGGCTGCTGAAAATTCAGCTATGCATCACAAGAATAAAGTAGTAATACAAAATCTGTTTAACAATATTTTTTATTAAATAAATGTAGCTTTGGTGAGCATAAAATACTTTTTCCCCCCCTTTTTTTCAAAAACACAAAATGTTTTCTCAACAAAAAGATTGAAAAAAAAGAGTGTCACATAAGTAATTGTGTGCATTAACAAATGTCTTTGCATATATAGCCTATTCACCTGTATGTGTGCGTCTATGAGCTTTCAGGTGGGAGCTTTTGGTATAGACTTTATTGCAGCCATTGAAGTCACAGCGATGAATTCGACGCTTCTTCAGTGGATCTGGAGACTCTAGCTTTCGACGTACAATCACTGAGTGTGTGTTTCCCCTGTTAAAGACAAAAAAAATTAGTCTTCGTGGGGCACCTCTTGCTTTAACCACCAGGGGTCAGAAGCATTACATACAATCTACCTCAAAGCAGCGCATGACACTGTTTTGTTTTAAGTTATCTGAGTATTGTAAGTATTTATGACCTTAGCTCCACATTAGATTTTGTTTAATTACAGTACACTTTTTTGGTGCTGTACCATGCTTCATTTATGATTTTTATTAGCAGTGCTTGTTTGCTAAAGGAAAAATCCTAATTACTGCTCACACTTAGGTCTTAACCACAAGGAACTAAAGTGGGCAACTCGTTCTGCACCGTTTGTGCTACGGACATGAATAATACATCTAATTGTGCAGCTTGTTGAGTTAAGGCTGGCACTTTTCTAAGTGACTGGACTTACAATTTCCGACTTGCAGACAATAAACCAGTTGAAAAAACTCCCATGCATTTACTGAACTGGAACACCTTTTACTGTAAGTTCCTGCCTAAATACACCCTATTATTAAATACTTCTCTCTCTTTCTCTCTCATCTCGCCATTAAACCTCTCCATACACCTTACCCTCCCTGTCTGTTTCAGCTACATATTTTCAGTCTTTGTCTACAATGTCACGTATTCTCCCACTTTCTACCATTTGTGCCTAAAAGTAGCTGTTTTTTGGCACCGCACCCAATACAAAATGATCATTCTACATTTCTCCTCCCTTCCTTTCTACATCAAACGCTTTCTCCTCCCTTCCTCATAAACATTGCTCCTTTCTCTGTATTTCACCGCTTTGTTTGTTTTAGTCACACAGTATGTCCATAGCCAATGACACCAAATCCACTGGAATACATCACACACACACATCCACTGTAAAAGTGCACTAAAACACACACAAAATAAGATGTCTACACAAACTCTCAACCATGCGCTTGTATGCGCTCAAGCACAGATACGTTCCTACCCCATGAGGGTTTGAAAATACTTGGAGACACACTGTCTCTGAAATGCATGCTGGGGGATTTTATCAGACATCAGATACAGAAATATATGCTTTACACCACACATACATACACACACACACACACACACACACACACACATATACTTGTTTGACTGAAAGAGAACTGTAGGCCAAATGTACTTTAAATGATAGATAGATAGATAGATAGATAGATAGATAGATAGATAGATAGATAGATAGATAGATAGACAGACAGACAGACAGACAGACAGACAGACAGACAGACAGACAGACAGATAGATAGATAGATAGATAGAGATAGATAGAGAGATAGATAGATAGATAGATAGATAGATAGATAGATAGATAGATAGATAGATAGATAGATAGATAGATACTATGTGTACAGTATGAGTAGCATTGGTTTTTGTGTCTAATTACAGGTTTCTATATGGAATCCAGTAGGTTTTTTTACAAACAGATGTACAGTGAGAAAAAAGTATGTAAAAACATGCGACACAACATATTAAAGTGACAAGCTGTGACCTGTCTCACAAAGAAACACACAGTCACATGCACATACACAATCTCATCTCATTTAACCAACTTGTTCTTATTTTTTTATGAACTTACATGCACAAGGGCTCAGTACTCACCCATAATTCGGTGGGACAGTAATGACGGGTGAGGTTATTTCCTGGCTGTGGGAATCCTGAGCGTGTTCAGGGTGGGGCTCGGATTTGATTGGCTTGAGGAGCTCATGATTGTCTGGGGGATTCTCTGACTTCATTATAGAGACTGAAGACAAGAGAAAGGAGACAAATCAATCAACCATGCAAAGAAAATATGTAAGGCTATATTATTGCAACTGTCACCCATCTACTCATCGGTAGAGAGTGAGAGCATGTGTTTGGCAATGTGTTGTTTGCTTAATATGCATATGTGAATAATGTGCTTGTGTGGATAATAAGTTACAATTAAGGTACATTAATAATCATGTACTAATACCTAATTTAATGCTTACTTCAACATGAACTCAGGATTAGCTAATCGAGTGCAGGAGTAATATGGATTCATGCATATTTCTGCATAAGGATGGCACTTTCAGTGCATGATAATTAATATTTTAGATAATGATTTGCAAGTGCATCATTGTTATAATTTTACTTCAAGATGCACGTCATTACTAACTCATCCTTAAAGGGATAGTTCACCTAAAAATGTAAATTCTGTCATCAATTACTCACCATCATGTCATTCTAAACCTATAAGACCTTCGTTCATCTTCGGAACAGAAAATGAAGAAATTTTTTATGAAATCCGAGAGCTTTCTGACTCTTTTCATAGACAGCAATGGAACTACCACGTTCAAAGCCAAGAAAGGTAGCAAGGACATAAAATAGTCCATGTGACATCAGTGGTTCAACCTTAATTTTAACAGGTAGTTACTGCCGTTATTCATGCATGAATCCATATGACTCCAGTTGTTGTACTGTAGTTAAGGGTAACACTTGATTGATTCACTAATCATGAGTTCATGTTGAAGTAAGTATTAATTCTATGGCGTTATTTTAATGACAAATGTCGAGAGTGCATTATTGTAGCGCGAAAGCACATAAATATAATATGCGAGCGCGAATCTCTCCGCACGCACGTGGATTTCCTTTGCTCTTGCACAAAACCGGACGCGCGCGCTCAGATACACGCTGCTCTCGCCCCGGAGAGAGTGCGCACACTTAAAACGTGTCTCTCCTCTAGCTCAAAGTGTGCGCGCTCAAACTGTGTCCTGTGCACTCGCAAATCTCTCTATGCTCATGCAGATATTAATTATTTTCGCACCTGAATTAAACGTTGTTAAAAGTAATCAGATTTCAAAGATGGATCTGTAATTTCTTTACAATTTAATACTACTAGTCATAATAATCAAACATTAGAAATCAAACGGGTGATTTGGATGATTTGGAAATAACCTAGTTTAACAGTTTGGTCAAACCTCTCTGAACGATTTATCTAAACACAGACAAAAAAGCATATGAAGTTCTTGTGATCATATCTATATATATACAGTGGGTACGGAAAGTATTCAGACCCCCTTACCCACTGTATATATATATATATATTCCCTAAACCGATACTTAAGATTTTGAGACCAAATATAACACTATAATGAATTTCTCATATTTGTCATCCACTACATTATATTCTGTGTTTAATGCATTTACAGACAATGTAATTACATGTAACTGTCATATAACTGTATATTCACTGTTTTAGAGGAGAGTGCCATTGAATGTGTAGCTAATATGAAGTGGGTTTTCATGAAAAAAAAATCTGACTAAAATCAGAACTGAAAACAAACACTGGATTACAAAAAAAATAATAATTCCAATAAATGTCCAAACAGCGATGCTATCAGAACATTTATTGTGAACATATCTTGCCTCATTTACATCTATTTTTGCAGTTGATGTTGATTTGATAGGAATTGTTACTTGTTATTGTCATACCAACTGAGAATTTATTGCAATGACTTTAAATTCAGTTGAGGTATCTGACATATAATGACATAACATTGATCTTTTATATGAAGTCTTCAGAGCCATAGACTATAATATGTTGTTTTTATATGTTGTTATTGATAAATTGCTCAGAGATCAACCAGGACAGAGGTTATATGTACAAATCATCCAAGCACCCAATTCTTATTCAATTTCTAATATAAGCTACATTTCATTAACATTGCTAAATATTATTAAACTGGAAAGAAATTAAAGATCCATCTTTGATTGTCAAAAGAATTACGGGTTCACTTCCCTCCCAGCCAATTAGATTTCACGCGTTTTCATCGGTCAGTCGTGGAGGTCTGATTGGTTAAAGCTTTATTTATATAGCACCTTTTAAAACTGTGTTTACAAAGTACTATACAGAGAGATGCATATGTGCATTCACAGAAAAGAACAAAATACAAACATAAAAGAGATAAAGTGGGCCTAGTAAAACAAAGTACAATAACCAGTTTATATAGAGATTTAATACAACAATAAAAAAAAATCAAGGAAAGGCCCTGAACAAATCTGTTTTGAGACTGCTTTTTAAAAGTGCATAATAACTTTTGACAACATTTAATTCAGGTGCAAAAATAATTAATATCTGCATAAGCATAGAGAGATTTGCGAGTGCACAGGACACCGTTTGAGCGCGCACACTTTGAGCTAGAGGAGAGACACGTTTTAAGTGTGCGCACTCTCTCCAGGCGAGAGCAGCATGTATCTGAGTGCGGTCCGGTTTTGTGCGAGAGCAAAGGAAATCCACATTATATTTATGTGCTTTCGCGCTACAATAATGCACTCCCGACATTTGTCATTAAAATAACGCCATATAATTCAGGTATTAGTACCTTTATTGTAAAGTGTTATCCCTGTGTGTGATACAGAATGTTATTCTGCTTACACTGCTTGTGGTTAGCAGGATCCTCAGGTGTGACGGGTGAAATCATGATGGAGGGAGACAGGTGTAGTGGAGGGTAGAGCACAGGTAACGTCTGCAGCATAGAAAGCACTGGAACAATAGGTGTCAAAACCTGCATCAGAAAAACAAACACAGATGGATTACGACACAAGACATGTCAGTTGGTCTCTAAGTTTTAATAATATTAAGCAACAAAACAGTTTTCAACATTCATGATAATAAGAAATGTTTCTTGAGCGCCAAATCAGCATATTAAAATGATTTCTGAAGGATCAAGTGACACTGACAGCTACTTTGCCATTATAGGAATAAATTACACTTAAAATATATTGAAATACATAGAAATTAAATTGTAATAATATTTCATAATATTACAGTGTTTTACTGTATTTTGATTAAATATGTGCAGTCTTGGTGAGCATACAGTAAAAAAAACTTTATTTGATGAACAAATGCTTTTCAAGTATTAAAGCAGCACTATGTAACTTTTTCTGTGTAAAAAATTTGCCAAATGTATATAATGAGCGAGTGCATCATGAATTCATCTTCCAAACTGCGTTTTTGTCTTATTCCGAATCACTACGGAACACTTATAATAAGTACGTATATTTGGACTATTGTAGCCTGGTCGGGTCGTCACCGCTGCAGAGTAACACATACCTGCGTGAATCGCCATAGACATAAACTTAGAGAACTAGCTCCGGTTGGAATTGTCTATCCGCGGGATGCGTGCAGTTCTGTTTATTAACCGCTAGAGCGCCAAAAGTTACATAGTGCTGCTTTAATAAGCAGTGAAGCACTGTCATTAAAATATTTAATAAAAAATAATAACAATAATAAAATCTATTTAAATCAGAAATGAAAAATAAGCTTATAATAAAAGACGTGTACTGAAGTGACTGTACATAAAAAGGGTCATACAGTATGTGACCTAACTAATAAGACTAGAAATAAACACCATGTTTTCTGCCCGTGTACACTGGATTACCATGTAAACACCATTGAATTGGAAAATGGTAATCAGTCAGTACCATGGTATCACCACAGTCATTTTTTTTGTAAGGCATCACCACTATTCTTACCGAAGGAATAGGAAGGCCAAGTGGTGGGGTCAGCTGCCGTGTCTGAGATGACCCGAAAGTGCTTCCTGTTATAGAGCCTGAGCTGGAGCCGGGGCGAGGACGTGACACCGGACTGGAGATCTCATAAGGTGATGGTGGAGTGGCTCTGGGAGATGAGGATGCCAGAGATGATGAAGGCGATGAAACGGAGGATCTTTTGCTGACGGATAAATCGACAGGTTCGTTCTGGGAGTGATGGACATCCTGGGACAGAGGGTGTGTGTGATGGGGGCTCATGTAGGAGTAGTGTTCTTGGTAGTAGTGAGGAGAGTATAGGTGAGCTGTGGAAGTAGGGACCATGGGAGGAGATAATACGACTCCAAATGCCTCAGGTGCAGATTTAATCAGGTAAGCTGGGTAAGTTAATGACTGAGAGAGAAAGAGAGAGAGACGTTAAACACGCTGTGAACTTGCTAGCATATTTACACATTCACATGTACATAATTACACAAGCACTCTTATAAAGCAGCTGCTCTGAGCAGCAGTTGAGTCTGGGGACAATAAACCGACAAAAAGACTAACTTTGAATGACTGAGTATGAGCCAAATTCGACTTCCCACCCCATATAAACTCCTAACCTAATAAGAAAGGAATGCATGTCCATCTGCAGCTAGAGGAAGAGAGAAAAAGAGCAAGTACGAGATGAGTTTTAGAGATAGATTTTGTAAGAGCCTAATAATATACTCGTGCGATTCAAAAATATCCTTATTAGTCTCTATAAATGTGTCTTGTGTTATTATAAAGAATTGAAAGATTGCACATGGATACTGCACTTAAACAAACAAACCGATGTCCCAATAAGACCAGGGTGCTCAGATGGCCATTGTGTGTTAGTTGGTAAGGCAGGTTTGTTATTGGAAACGGAAAGTGAAGCATTGTTTTCTTTAAAATCACATAAACCTGATGCAAAGAACTAGACAAGTATCAGGAAGGTGGAAGAACATTTCAGATTAGTCCAAAACAACTTCTTTTGGCTTTAATCAGGTTACACGCCATATTGAATTTAACAAGGCTGTGAGGGATACAATGTCCCGCACTTTATAAAGGTTCTAGATCGTGTCAACTCACTTCAAAATTGTTCTATGGAGTTTTGTCTACTAAGTGTTTTTTTTTTCAGAAAGACATTTCGTCAGTTGAACAATTGGTATGTTGTTATACAACAGTACAATCCAATGAAAGCACTGTACTATCCCTCACAGCCTCGTTTTCATTCCTGTCAAAAATTAAATATGGCACTACCCTGACTAATGTCTGTACACTGAAAAAATATGATGTAAAAACAATAGAAAGATAGTAGTAGAAAGATTGAAAAGTATTTTCTTATAAAACTTTGAAACTTCAAAAAATATTTTTTTACAGTGTAGAAGGGATCTCTGCAAAACCTCCCATCATACCAACCTTTTCTTTACAACTAATTTATTTGAGAGTGTTTACCCTAAAAACTGTACTCACCATGTCTGGCTTTATTGGGTCACACCTGATCATGGCTGCCGCCGCTGGAATTCTGGGAAATACAGAGAACAAACATTAGTATGTCAGTTAGTAACATATAAGTCCTGCATTAGAGACATGTCGTGAGCCATCAGGAAGTCATTCTTCATTCCAAGCACACAGAAGCAGAGAAGCATGCTGATGCTTCAGAGGTGCTGAAACACTAATCACTTAAAGTACAGGGGAAGTTAGAATGCCCAGGGCGATGAACGCTGTTTGTGTGTGGCTGTACATAAGATTGCAATACTATTAGAGAGCTTTTTCCACCTGATCCACTTACCCAGTGGTCTTGGGAAACAGAAAAGCCACATTATAGTATTGCAACTAAATGCTACTATTTAAATCGTAAAGATTCATTCCCTGATCTTAGGGAGTTACTTCAACAGGGGCTTTTTGTCTCAGCTGTTTTTTTTATTACATAACTGATAACTGTCCTCCTTTGTGTTAAATGGTAAATTATGGTTACATTAAAACTTCTTTCTTTCTTATTTATTTATTTGTTTGTTTGTTTGTTCAGTTGGTTGGTTAGGTTTTTGAAAGAAATCTCTTATGCTTACCAAGGCTGCCTGAATTTGATCCAAAATACAGCAAAAAACAATAATATTTTGAAATATTATTATTTTAATATTAATATTAATTAATTAATATTAATATTAATTTAATATAAACTATAAAAATAATTTTTTTTATATATATTTAACATTTTTATAAGATAATATATATCTTTACTGTCACTTTTGCTCAACTGAATGTGTCCTCGTTGAATAAAATGATTGATTTCTTAATTTTGAACGGTATTGTTTATAAATAAATACTATTTTAATTTTATATAGTTAATATAAAGCATTGTAAACTATGATATCCTGACTAAAGAGTTCAACGCAATTTTATTTTGTGAAAATATATCAATTTTACAAATGAGTCAAATAAAATAAATCATTTCGCACAACTTATAACCGTCAGATCATAAATTTCAACCACAATTCAAAGTGAATGTATTCAAAGCATGACATTAACAAAGAAGATTCAACAAATAAATATCCGCCACAGCATGCTATTAAGCCACAATACATCATTTTAGATGTGACAGAAATGTTTACATCAGAAAAATGTCAAAACTGTGATGCTTGTGTTGTTTGATACTGTGAGTGGACAAATTAAATAAACTAGCAAGAGTGTGAAAAAGGTATTATAACACAGTATATTTTGTAAAAGTCAAAAAGTGTCAATAGTAGAAGAATAACACAGCTAACATGTCTACAATGCACAAAGGAAGCTTAAAGCCAAAGATGAAAGGTCTACAGCAGTACCAGCTCATCAGATATCTTAGATATGATCATGTGGCCTTACGAACACAAAAGAGACAAATATGTTTTGCTGTTTGATCTGTCTGTGTGTTTTGTTTGAGCCCACAAAGATGCAGGTGCTACAGTCTATAGGTACAGTACTACAGGGGCTATAGGTGCTGATCGATTTTTATTTCCAAAAGGTAATTTAAAGTAAAAATGACCTAGGACTTTATTTTCATTAGAATTCAGTGGAGTGCATGGACTCAAGGCAGGAATGGGATGTGGGACACTTCATCAGTGAGCCATGAGACGCAATGATATGTGAGTGCATTTGCAGTCCAAAGTCTGAGAGACAGAGAAAGAAAGAGAGAAAGAGAGGGGTGAATGTAAAGTCTCTTTGTACAATCATTAACCCAGGGTGGTGCTGTTAACACACACACACACACACAAAGAACAATCTATACTAGGTCGACTGAGTCCAAGTCCACTCCCAGCAAATTGAACACTCCTCAGTCCTCAGACACACTTATATAAACAGGACGACTATCGCAAGAGACAATGGCGATCACACACACAGGCTTGTGAAAAACACTCCCATTGGCCCCAGGGTCAGGTGTGGGTTAACAAAACAACATATTGAAGTGTACACACAAACACAGACATACTCATCCAAACCTGAAACCAACAGTATAGAATTCCATACAGATATAGAGGCACACCAAAACACAACACATGTCACAGATGAGTTAAACACCATTCAAGACCTCAGTTTGAATGCTTTACTAAGTGCAAGGTTTTGTAACTAGACTCTGACTTAATGTCTGTAGTGTTTAAAATGAAAAGTTTAGTCAATAATGAAAGTTCTACCATCATTTATTCACCATCATGTTAAGCCTGTATTACTTTCTTTTTCATTAAGCACAAAATGAGAAGTTTAGCAGAATGTGCAGGCTGTTCTTTTCCATACAGTGAAAGTGAGCTACCGAGCTACAAAAGGGACAAAAATGCATCATAGTCCTTTCATATTTAATTCGGAATTCCACACCTGCAACTCTATATAGGACCCCACATAGGACAAGCATTTTGAAAAATGGATGGATGGATCATATTTTGTGTTCTATGGAGAACAAAAACGAAAGTTGCATAAGTGTGGAATGGCATGAGGGTGAGTAAATAAAGACAGAATTGTTATTATTGGTTGAACTAACCTCACAATATTATGATGAAAATAAGGGTTGTATTTGTTAGTCAGGCTCTTGTAAGAAAGCCCTATATCTACATCACAGTTGTGGGTCAGTAATGCTTATGCTCATCAAAGCTGCATTTATTTTATATAGTAAACCAGTAATATTGTGAAATATTATTATAACTTAAAATAACTGTTTTCTATTTTAATACATTTTAAAATTACATTTATTCTTGTGATGACAAAGATGAATCTATTAGCAGTCATTACGCCAGTCTTCAGTGTCACATGATCCATCAGAAATCATTCTAATATGCTCATTTGGTGCTCAAGAAACACTTATTATTATTGTTGAGAAAATGTTTGCTTAATATTACTTAATATTTTTGTGTAAACTGGTACATTTATTTCAAGATACTTTGATGTCTTTACTGTCACTTTTGATCAATTTAATGCATTTTTGCTGAATAAAAGTATGAATTTCTTGGAAAAAAATTAACTGACCCCTGACTTTTAAACAGTAGTGTATACTAATGTGTTTTGTATACTTACAAAGCCCAGCTTTTCTTTTTAACTTGTCTGCAGTAGCATCAAAGTCTGCTAAGCTCCTTCTTAGGAAATCTTAGTCAAACAAACAGTCCTTTTCCAAATAAGAGACAGACATTTTTTATATATCGCCATCAGAGTTGTTGCACACGGACAGACTCAGTAAGGAAGAGTAAACATTGTTTTGAATTTTTCTATTTGGATTTTGTCATGTTTTTCTCTGCTCTATCATAAGACAATATGATAAGGTGAACTAGAGAGAAGAGTTCAAATCTGTCACACACACACACACACACACACACAGAAAAACTCCATCAATTAAACTTTACATTCTCATAAAATAAAGAGAAGTTAGTACATGCGTCACTAGATGTGTTTAGTATGGAGAGACTGGAGTGCCAACTAGCACAAGACTTCATAACACATCAAATACCAATAATTATCATTCTCGAGCAATTAAAGTAAGGTGCTTAAATACTTAATTTTACTATAATTATAGTCTTTGTAAGTTAATAAATCAATCTGTTTCTATCTTCTGTCTTTCTACCTCTGTTATATATAATTACCTGAAAACAAAGATTCTGAATTTGTGTTTAAAAAGATCTTTTGAATCCCACATTAACAGCTTTATACTGTACGTTAACAAGGTTAAAGCTCTTAAATAGTGTGGCCAAGTTTAATATTTACAAGTATCTTTAAGTTTTAGGGTCATTATTTATAATTTTTCTTGAATGCTGTGGTGTGTGTTTAACCTCAGGCGGTGTGAATGAGTAGTTGAGACTGTTTGAAGAACTTGAGAACTTGTGGGATACCTTATAAATTACACAAGCTCTTCATTCAACATTGCAGACCGGTGAAGTAGGCAAATCCATTAAGGCATACACACACTCAAAACCACAGAATGCTAGTGTTACGCTCTAATGCAGTTTCCTAGTGGAGAGAAATGGTTTGGTTTGCTGACATGGAGAAAATGTGAAGACCAAAATTACAAAGTACAGAATCTAATAGCAAACCCATGCATGTAAAAACCAAAAACCAAACTGAACAGCACTGGTTCAATGCACACAACCACCGCTCTCAGATAACAGGTCTTCAACCAGGTGCCAGGTGTCTGAGAGATGCATGAGATCTGAGATTGAACGGGATGATCACAATGTGAAAAACTTTACAGATAGGCTTCTATCTGACTGAAAGGTAGGAACAAAGACTGAAATTTAGGCCGAAGACCAAATTTAGCAAGAAGGCCGCAGCGTGTCTGTTATTGTTTCCACAGTGAACACATAGAGAAGCTCTGCTACATGGGGGCCATAGTTTCCCTTCTGACCTTTCCTGAAACTAAAGAAAAAGAGAAAGAGAGACATGGAGAAAGAGAGAGAGAGAGGCTGAGCATTTTAACAATGGTATCCGGCTCTGAAAATGATCCTCTTTTGTAGTGGAGTGTTTGTGTGTGTATTGCGATAAGATCAGAGTATTGATCCAAGGAAAGAGTCGTGTGAGTGGGTGGAGGGTCTAGGCATGTGTGTGTGTGTTTGTGTACTCCCCCCCAGGCAGCCTCCCCTCAAATGCTGAAAACAGGAAAAGAGGCTCCATGTGCCAGATGGAATGTCTGATGCAAACCTCAGCCTTGAAACAAAGCTCAGAATACAACAGCCTTACTGACCCTGGGGCTTTGACTATTAGATTTACTGTATTTGATTTTTACACCAAAAACGCTATGTCAACCATGCACATACTTACAGTAAACCTAAACTTCATACAATCCGAAATGCAAAAGCTGAAAATCCACACACATTCTAAATGCAGGCCAAGCTGATCACAAACCAAACCAATTACTGCAAAAGCATATGAGAATTGGGCTTAATATTTTTTATTTTAAAAACAGTTGTATTTTTGCCTGTTAGAACGTGTGTTCAACAAAAACTATGTATGCCATGCACCATTTGGCCAGATTTGAATTCATTTTCATGAATAATCCAAGTGACCATATAAGATCAGTAGTTCGTGCACATTATGTATAATATATGAATCAAGGTGTCATGACATTTCTAACTCTCTGAATGTACATTAACTGAAGACCTGCCAAGCATTTTAATGCAATACTGTTAACATTTAAACTTATTATAAAGTGTTGCAGAACTCGGAGTTAGTTAAAAAATCCAACTTAGCCAAAGGCACACCTGTTCCTACAGTGTGATTCATTTGCATAAAAATTATATTTGCATATAAGCTCTAGCACTGATCATAAACTGAGTGACAGACTAGAAATCATGTCAATGCTGATACAATATGCAAGTTTAATTCAAGCCATCTGTACAACTACAGCAGAGCCAGTACCAGTTTCATGCCAACAATAAAAAAGTGCCAAAAGTGCAATATTAATAAAACTAACAATAATCAAAACAAACAGACGTCAATGACAGTCCTCATTATATTAAAGTTGTTCAAAAATACAATTAAAATGCAATTCATGCCATTCTGGTAAATTAATTGAATTCACCTCTTCTATGAAGGAGCTCCTTCCTAATTTATGTAATTTTGACTTTGGATTGAGGATTGTAAAAAAAAATAAAAAATAACCTTTTGTATAAAAGGTATGTTGTTCAAAGTAAGCTACCCCTAGAAAACGTATTAATATTAAAGACCGAATTAATGTGTGAATGTTTATAAAACGTTTGTGGAATATATATGATTAAGCTTTGTACAATCACGTATTTTCACGTACAAACACTTGCCACTAAATTCATGTTTGCATGGAAAAAAATCTGTTTCCCTTTTTTGACATAAACACGAATACAAAGATGACATTTCTGAAAACTTGACGTTAAACTAGATTCTTAAAAGATTTCTTGTTGTTATAATCTCGGACATCCTTATTTGACATTTACCCATAAACATCTGTCAAAAGCAGCCTAGCTATAGAAAAGTGCCGTAGATATATTGTGAAATTAAAGATATGAAATATTATTTAGCCTATTTAGTTGAATAAAAGATTGACTAAAATGTTATTATTCGACTAAAATAGCCTAACTACAACAGGACAGTTTGATTTAGCTTATTTTACCTCAGACTATGGTATTTCATGAATACAGTAACTTACTTGTCAGTAAATATTCCTCAAGTGAAAAGTGCGCCGTTATGAAGGACCGCAGACGACAGCAACAACCCGGATCACGATGGCATGAAACATCCAAATTACACACTTAGCATTTAGGCTGACGCCGAAAAAACTTCCCCGAGAGTTACGAAACAACTTCTTGTCCAAGTGTTTAAAGTGTCCTGAGTGAATTGAGCGTCTATCACATGATTAGGGCCGGGCGCTCGCGGGAGGTGAGGGTGGGGATACGCTCAAGCGGAGGCAGGAGGGGGCAGAAGAGAAGAGAGAAAGGGCTGGGTGTGTGTGCCTGCCTGCCTCTCCCTCTCCGCCCTTTCCTTCCTTCTCTGTTTGTCTCTCTCTATCTCTCCCTCCTTCCCTTCCTGACAAGACACGCCTTACAGAGTTTCAAAGATCTAACAAACTGGTTCTATAACAATGGGTGAAGAAAAATGACTTGCATAATTTACAAATCATACATTTTTATTGTTAAATGTTCGATCATGTTGATAAAAGGTGCATAAAGCATGCTGGGGCAAAAGGGCTAATTGTAAATACCCCATTATTTTCAAATAATTTCATGGTCAAAGTATGAAATGGCTAGGATTTTTTTGAAAGAAGTCTTTTTTTTTAATGCTCACAAAGGCTGCATTTATTTGATCAAACACCGTAAAAACTGTAATATTGTTAAATATTATTACAATTTAAAGAAGTGTTTTCTATTTCAATATATTTTAGGCTAAGTTATTCCTGTGATGACACAGTCTTCAGTGTCACAATGATCCTTCAGAAATCATTCTGATATGCTGATTTGGTACTCAGTTAATATTGACGCTCAAATATTAATAACTAAAAATGTTTTCAAATATTTTTAATGTTTTCTTTTTTCAGGATTCTCTGATGAATATAAAATTGATAAGAAGATCATTTATTTAAAACAGAAATCTTTTGTAACATTGCAAATATCTTTACTGATACTTTTGATGAATTTAATGCATCTTTGCTGAATAAAAAGTTTTTTTTTTTTAATCTTAATCACTTCAAACTTTTGTGTATTAGTGTATTACGGTTTATTATTATTACACTGCTCTGTAGTGAAAGCATATTAAGACATTAAGATTGTACACCGAACCTGTCAGTCACGCAAAGGTGGCTGCTGAAGTTATTGTATACTGGAGTTATTCCAAGTCATCAGCAACAATAACATATCGTGTACCTGATGACGCCAGTGAACATAAACCCAACCTGTGTCTATTTACCCGGAATAATAAAGCAAACCATTCAGATTTACCAGACCTTTACCCGAATTACACTTGCCTACACCCACCCACATCTCCCACTCTCTCTCTATTTCGCATACACCTGCAAAACCAATACTACACAACTGTGAATTTATTTTCTTTTTGGCAGTTAGAGGTGTGGAAGTGGAAGTGGAACTAGCGAAACTCCACGCACACAAGTTTGTTTGCATGCATGCATAAACCCACTTTGCACGTGTGATGATTATGACTGTGATATCTATAATTTTATGACTATAATATTGTTTGTTTGTGTGTGTGGGTGTATGTGGGTGTATATACTGGTATTTTCAGGTATATTCAATATGTGTGACAGCCTGTTTTTCAGTGATTAATTAGCGAAACAATAGCGGATGGTGTCATTTCCCTTGTAAATGCACAAAA
Source organism: Sinocyclocheilus grahami (assembly GCF_001515645.1). Lineage (NCBI taxonomy): Eukaryota > Metazoa > Chordata > Actinopteri > Cypriniformes > Cyprinidae > Sinocyclocheilus > Sinocyclocheilus grahami. Next base: position 73,152 of record NW_015506216.1, on the reverse strand, counting down.
GAAAACGCCTTTGGCAAAATATTTTCAGGAAAGTCAAGTTAGGCAAAAATCAGTAATGAAAAAGATGCCAAAAATCCGGAAACTCCGTGCTTTCATTTGGTTTACGCTATCAAATAAATAAAAGTAAATACTAAACGCTCTTGAAATGAGTTAGCAAACTTTACAACTTCTATGAACCCAAAATAGAATGCTAAAAAATGTTTTAGAATGTTATTTAAAGCATGATCACATGAAAGTCATGTCATCATTGACTCATCTCTTCCAGCCAATGAGAATTATCTCATGATGTCATGGAGGATGGAACATTTTCCACATATCTTTTCACATTCAGGGCTTTGTGAAGAATAAAACTGGGTTTGTCAAGAACCAATAACAATACAATAGAATTGTCTCAACACATATTTAGAAACATGTAAAAAATATTCAGTAATAATAACTATTTTTTAAGTAATATTTCAACCATCTGTAGTGTCAATTCACGTAGCTGAATAAGTTTTACAGAATGTTTACAACTGGAATCCATTTATAAATCTATGAATAATTTGTACAATTTAGACATATTCCTATGCAGGCCTGAATGCACACACATGCGTATACACAAGTACATACACGTGTAGCACATATGAAACCAAACACCCACTTTATTTTTACTGTTAAACCTGCACACAGTGGAATGTTCTGTTGAAACTTACAAAAAAACCCCAAGGCAGAGATGAGGTTGGAAAAAATCAGAGCTGAAAAGAAGGAAATGAGGAGGCCAGAAAAAAGATAGTCAACATGACCGTATGCAAATGAACAGCTAGCTGCAATATAACAAAGAGTGAAAAAATTAAGGGGGTCTGAATACTTTCCGTACCCACTGTACATATACATCATATTTTAATATTTACTTATACTTACTTAATTTACATTACACACACTGTTTCAGGGAGCTTTACAGAAACTCTTGTATAGAAAGTTATGGCATTTTGACTAAACATTACACATTTTTATTATTATTTTAATGAAATAGACTGTTGATTTGTTTACAATACAATTAACAGATTCCAAGCAACACACTAAAATCAAAACCAATTAAAGCTGCAAGCAGCGTTGAAAGAGGATGGATGGATGGATGGATGGATGGATGGATGGATGGATGGATGGATAGATAGATAGATAGATAAAAAAACAAAAACAAAGTAACAATTTTCTCATGCTTTGTTGAACTTTTGACTCAATTTGGCACAAAGCTATTTTACTTCAATTAATTCAGTGCCGCATCAGAGGAAAATCATATGACATAAATAAATCAACGTACACAAACAACAAATTTGCAGTTAAAATTGGAAACAAACACACAGAGTTCCTCCCCCAGGGTCGTGGAGTGACACACGGCTGCAGCTTAAGTCCCATGCTGTTCAATATATACATAAATGAGTTAGCAAAGGCTCTAGATCAGTGGTTCTCTACTGGTTTGGCCTTGGGACCCATGTTTTCCCATGATCATCAAGCCGCGACCCACTTATGCATACATATATATATATATATATATATATATATATATATGTATATATAATTTGTTAAAAAACAAAAACAAAACAAATTTATTTAACAAAAATTAAGTTAAGACTGTTAAGAATATGACTAATACTGAATAAACAGCCTATAAAGCTATTAAATAGCAGCCCCAAACTAGTTTTTGTTAATACAAATAAGTTGGTATGAACCACCACAGTCATTTAAACATATACAAACCCACACGTTTAGAAACACTGCTCTAGATGAGTCTGCAGCACCTGGTCTCACTCTACTAGACACTGAGATCAAATGCCTTCTAATGATCTGGTGCTAATAAAGAGGGTCTGCAGCAGCATCTAGACCTCCTGCACAACTTCTGTCAGACATGGGCCCTGTCAGTTGACCCCAAAAAGACAAAAATAATGATATTCAGAAGAAAAGCCAGACAACATGCTCCTTGAACACACACAGAACTTCACTTACACTGACATACTGTAATTATCAGCAACACAGGAAACTTCAACAAAGCTGTAATGACCTGAGAGACAAAACACAGACAGCTTTTTATGCTATTAAGAGAAATATCAAAATTGACATCCCTATCAAAATCTGGCTAAAAAAAGAATCCAATCCTTAATAGAACCCATCGCGCTCTACGGGTGTGAAGTCTGGGGCCCACTCACAAACCAAAAGCTTACTAAATGGGATAAACACTCAATAGAGACTCTGCAGACCAAACAAAAATTTGCTTCGAGTACAGCGCAGAACCCAAAATTATGCCTGCAAAGCAGGATTAGGATTATACCCTCTCATAATCACACTTAAAAAACAGCCATTAAATTCCATGCCCATCTAATAAATAGTGATAAACAGACCCTCCACCACAAAGCCCTAAAAAATCAGGAGCTGACGCCAGAAAGAAACTCCCTCGGCCAATTGGTCTTAGAGCTTACTGCACAATAAAAATTTAGACAGACCAAACCAAATAATTAAAACAAAAAGAAAAACACCTAAAATATTGGGCAGATGCAACAGCCCAACAAAGTAAACAGGAATGCTACAGTATTTGGCCCTAAGAGAGAATTGAAGAAGAGAATACCTGAGCACAGTGACCAACTCTAAACTTAGAAAAGTCCTGAACATGTACAAATAGATTAGATAGATAGACAGACAGACACAGACAGATAGACAGATAGACAGACTCATCTAGAGCAGTGTTTCTAAACGTGTGGGTTTGTATATGTTTAAATGACTGTGGTGGTTCATACCAACTTATTTGTATTAACAAAAACTAGTTTGGGGCTGCTATTTAATAGCTTTATAGGCTGTTTATTCAGTATTAGTCATATTCTTAACAGTCTTAACTTAATTTTTGTTAAATAAATTTGTTTTGTTTTTGTTTTTTAACAAATTATATATACATATATATATATATATATATATATATATATATATATGTATATATAATTTGTTAAAAAACAAAAACAAAACAAATTTATTTAACAAAAATTAAGTTAAGACTGTTAAGAATATGACTAATACTGAATAAACAGCCTATAAAGCTATTAAATAGCAGCCCCAAACTAGTTTTTGTTAATACAAATAAGTTGGTATGAACCACCACAGTCATTTAAACATATACAAACCCACACGTTTAGAAACACTGCTCTAGATGAGTCTGCAGCACCTGGTCTCACTCTACTAGACACTGAGATCAAATGCCTTCTAATGATCTGGTGCTAATAAAGAGGGTCTGCAGCAGCATCTAGACCTCCTGCACAACTTCTGTCAGACATGGGCCCTGTCAGTTGACCCCAAAAAGACAAAAATAATGATATTCAGAAGAAAAGCCAGACAACATGCTCCTTGAACACACACAGAACTTCACTTACACTGACATACTGTAATTATCAGCAACACAGGAAACTTCAACAAAGCTGTAATGACCTGAGAGACAAAACACAGACAGCTTTTTATGCTATTAAGAGAAATATCAAAATTGACATCCCTATCAAAATCTGGCTAAAAAAAGAATCCAATCCTTAATAGAACCCATCGCGCTCTACGGGTGTGAAGTCTGGGGCCCACTCACAAACCAAAAGCTTACTAAATGGGATAAACACTCAATAGAGACTCTGCAGACCAAACAAAAATTTGCTTCGAGTACAGCGCAGAACCCAAAGTTATGCCTGCAAAGCAGGATTAGGATTATACCCTCTCATAATCACACTTAAAAAACAGCCATTAAATTCCATGCCCATCTAATAAATAGTGATAAACAGACCCTCCACCACAAAGCCCTAAAAAATCAGGAGCTGACGCCAGAAAGAAACTCCCTCGGCCAATTGGTCTTAGAGCTTACTGCACAATAAAAATTTAGACAGACCAAACCAAATAATTAAAACAAAAAGAAAAACACCTAAAATATTGGGCAGATGCAACAGCCCAACAAAGTAAACAGGAATGCTACAGTATTTGGCCCTAAGAGAGAATTGAAGAAGAGAATACCTGAGCACAGTGACCAACTCTAAACTTAGAAAAGTCCTGAACATGTACAAATAGATTAGATAGATAGACAGACAGACACAGACAGATAGACAGATAGACAGATAGATAGATAGATAGATAGATAGATAGATAGATAGATAGATAGATAGATAGATAGATAGATAGATAGATTTTATTTTTACTTTAGGGAATGTCGTTTGTATAAGGGACCCACCCCTCAAGTGACTTGATAGCTAGTTGTTTCACAGCAACACATGGTTTATTAAAATGATAAATTGCACTCACATTGTCACCTGAGGGTTGGGTGGCAAAATGAAGCCCCCCGGACACATCATGTCTGTTTATAATTTGTTTATAAACCCTGCCAAGTAACTTCATATCATCTCTGCAGTTTAAAACTTCTGTTAGTTTGCCAGGGCTCATTAACAATATGTGTCATACAAATGGAATTAGATACAAAATGCTTTCAGTTGTCATCATTTAATTTAGAGCTACAGGGAAATTAACTCTGGTTGGGTGTGACAATTGCTGTTTTGTATGGAATCTTGTTTCTGCCACAGGATACAACAGTTAATTGGGACTTTTTATTTCACAATGACTTTTCTCACAATTCTGAGTCTACATTTCAATTCATACTTTTTACTTGAGACTCTGAGGGAATAAAATCTGAATTGCAAAATATAAAATTGAGTTTTTAAATTACAAATGTGAATAAATAAATGTTATTTTCTGAGGGGAAAAAAGTCGTAATTGAGAGATGTAAATTTGCATTTGTTAATTGTGAGATAAAATGTCGCAATTAGATTTTTAACTTTTAATTTTGTGATGAAAAAAAAATTTGAGAAAAAAAAGTCAGATTTGTGAGATGTAGGGCCCTATCATACACCCGGCATAAGTGTTTTTGCTAGTTTTAGCCCCAACGCAGTTCTAATTTTCCCGTCCTGCGCCGCGTTGTTTAAACAGCAAATGCATTTGCGCCCATTTGTGCGCCCATGGGCGTGCTGGTCTAAAAAAGAGGTGTGTTCAGGCGCATTGTTGGCGCGTTGCTATTTTGAGGAAGTGAAAATAGACTGCGCCATAGACCAACTCAAACCTGGTCTAAAGTCTGGCCCAATATTTTTTCTTTGTTATTTAAAGAGCGCGTTAGTAATATACGCCTATAGGCGGGTGCACAACGCACATACACTTTGCTTATTACACATACAGGGACACGCAGCAGCACACAAATATTTTTAAAAATGAAAAATTACATTCCGCCATGTAAATAGTGAACCCGCCATAGCGCGAGCGCAACTGGCTTTTAAAGGGAATGGGAGATGAGACTCTGATTGGTTAATTGCACGTTACGCCCAAAAAACACCCATTACTCATTAAGAGAATAGGGACAACCCATGCGCTCGGGCGCGCCGACCGTTTTCCTGTCGTTAAACTAGCAAAAGTGGATTGCACCTGCGCCGCGCGCTTTAGACCATGCATTAGATCATTAAAATAGGGCCCCTAAACTTGCAATTACAAGAAAAAAAATTTGAATTCTAGTTTATATCTGACTTTTTTTCTCAGAATTTTGAGTGTATATCTTGCGATTGTAGGTTCTGAGAGAAAAAAAAAGTCAAAATTGTGGGAAAAAAAGTGGTAGCTTTGTTTTTTTTATCCTGTGGTTGAAACTGGCTTCCATAGGTTTGTGTAAATATGTTAAGGGTTTTATTTATTTATTAAAGGTTTTTATTTTATTATTACTATTATGTTTTTTGACTGTTTCAGCGGTTAAGCAAACATTATAGGCGCTAAATTTTCCTCTTGGTTTAACATGTTCTACAAGTATTCTATTTATTTTCTGCTGAACTTCTCAACTTTCTGTTCACAGGTTCCCTTTAAGATAGATACAACTTCAGAGGGTTGCTCTTGGCAAACAAGTAAAAAAAACAAGTTAAAATGTTCTCTCTGTCACATGCAGGTATGTACACATGAGGTTAAACAGGCAGTCATGACATGGAGAGCACTGGGAATGACAGCTGATATTTATTAGTTTCAAATATTTCACAAAGACAGCTCTAATTTCATGGCTATTGCTGCACGTGGCCAAGACCTGACTAAAACCCATCCCTCAAGCAACGCTTACCCTTTAAAAGGTTATTGAAAACACCTTTGATAAAGCCATGGACCACACCCAAAACCGTTCCTGAAGAATAAGAACCTCCTGGGAAGAGAAGTGAAGGGGGAGGGAGGGGGGGGGGGTCTCAATCTATCCCCAGTATATTACCTCTGTAAACATGAACTCCTGGTTAACATACTTTAAGATTGCCTGACAAACACATGGAATACATTAGTCACTCACCACAGATACAGATACAGAGAAGAGAAAGCATGAGTCATTACCTGAAAGTACCATTTGCGTCTACAACCACTCTAGAAAAAAAATGCCATAAATTCTTGATATTTAAAAAAAAAAATTATATCAAAATATTCATAACCTACATAAAAAAATTCATTTTAATTATAACAAGATGATTTATCTGTCTATAAGTTTTGATTCCCCTTTTTTACAAAACTTTTCACCTCAAAATAATAGTGAACTGTGACTTTAAATTATTTGATCAACAATAAGTGGCATCAGTCTTCAGAAGAGCCTGAAAAAATGTATTTATCACTCACAATAAGTTTTTTCTATGCTTTACATGATTTGTCAAATTTAACATATCCACCATTATCGCATAAAACAATCTTGATATTGTTGACTTTAAAGCTAACGATGAGAGGGCATTTTGGTTTTGAATGTTCCACTCATGTCACATTCCTCCCTGTTCAGGTTTGAACTTTTCATTCTTTTTGTGAAGGTAAGTTTAAAATCACCACAATGAAGAGGTATGCCCATAAAAAAGGAATTTATTTAAAATACATTTATTTCAGGCTAAGTATTGTTCAAATCTATTAACATATTTACTGACACATCGCTCGAGACTTACTGATATAAAAAATAATAATTAAACTTTATTTGGAGTACTACTTGTGCACAATGCATATTTCTTGTTAATAAGCCTAAAATGTGTTTTAATGTTACTATTAATGAGGACTGTATGCTCTTTGAATAATATCAGTCTTAAAATGCAAGATATTTAAAGTGTACCTGAAGTATATTCGCAATAGTTCCACTTTAGAACAATCAAATATGCTTCAGGATATCTTTAGCATTACTTACACACAATTAAAGGGCATTAAATACAAAATCAGTTGTTCCAGTTTAGCATACTAAAAGTACAATTGCATGGATATTTTTATTAAGTACATGAATATCCAATGTATTTGTAGTATACTTAGCATGAAATAAATGCATTTCAAATACATTTTAGTATATTTATTTTTCACTAGGGGAGTATGAAGTGTAAGGGATGTATTTGCATATTATGCTATACCCGTACAAGCACACACACACACACACACACACACAGATAGCCTGGAGACCGTTCATAATATAGCTAACTTGTCATTCATATGTCATGTTCAGCAGTGGCAGACGTGTATCTGTATAAGCAATGTACTATTTGACTTCAACTTAAGGGGAGGCACTGCAGGCAAAAACACTTGTTTTTTTTTCATGCACCTGTCAAGTTTGAGATTTTGGGCTTTTTGGTATTTCATAAAGTGTTTTTTCAGACTAGTGGAGAGAAAACATCCAAAAGACACTGTTAAGTGTTTCTTTTATAGCACTTTATCTATTTGTGTCAATAGATTTCAATTACAATACATATTTTTAAAGGCCGTTTTCTCAAAATGAGTATTTTTCTGCTACACTGAGCCATAAATCTCCACTTCAGTAGCACTTACACACACCAAACTTTAAATTTTTATTCATGTCTATATCCTGAAGGTTTTTACAGAAGGATTTGTTCATATATAATTTGCTTGATTATATACAACATTTTAATCCCCAAAAACGTGTGAAAATATAGTGTTTTCTGTCCATTCTAAGCATTTTCTTAATTATGGAGTGACAAAAATGAGATTCGCAAAATTCCCTATTGACTCTATTATGGCAAAAAAATTAAACAAGAATTTTGAAACTGACATCATTCAGTGTTTAGATTTTTGTACAAAACATTTATGCAAATTAGCGCATATTTCATTAAATAATGACTCATTTGCATATCTAAAACTAACATTTTAGAAAACTTGTAATACAATTTTTTTTTCATCAATTAGCAATGTAATCAATCAGCTGGGTAAGTAAGGCGATAACTATTAGTTTTTTTTTTACCCTATTCACCTGCAGCGTCTCGCCTTAAAATTATTTAAACTCTGGCTGAGAATTTTCTATATATTTATTTTCATTGAATTTTTCTATTTTCTATTTATTGTTTTTGTTTTTTTCTTGCTTTTTATTTATTTTAGATTAATTATTATTGTTTTGATTATTGTACCATAATATGGTTTAACCCTTTGTATTATTGTGTTTTTGTCTGTTAATAAAAAAAAAATATTAAAACTCTTTAACAGTAATTGCACTGTTTTATATTTACAGTGCCTATCTTAGCAAAGAACTTTTAATGCTTTGGTGACATATAGAGACATGTCAAAAGACAAACAAAAAAGAAAAATTAAGTAGGCCTGTAAGAAGAAAGTACTTACTGTCTTTTTTTCTAGAATTGCGAGTTTATTTTTCAATACTGTCTTTATAACACGCAATTGCGAGTTATAAAGTTAGAATTATGAAATATAAGCTTGCAATTGTAAAAACATTTATTTTTGTAAGAAAAAATGTAATATTGTAAGACATTTTTTTCCTCAGAATTTAACTTTCGAACTGACAATTGCGAATTTATATCTCTCAGTTCTGAGAAAAGAAGTCAGAATTGAATTTATATCTCTCATTTCTGAGACAAGAAGTCAGAATTGCATGATATAAACTCACAAATGCGTGAAAAAGTAAGAGAATTGTGAGATATAAACTAAGAATTCTAAGAAAAAGCTTGCAATTGCAAGAAAAAGACAGAATTCTGAGTTTATATCTTGCAGTTGTTGTTTTTTTTCTACCACAAAATAAAAATTAATTTTTCAAAATAAAGACTTTTTTTGTTTTTTTCACAGAATTGGCCTATCTCGCAATTCTGAATGTGTATCTCACAATTCTGAGAATTCTCAGAATTAAAAAAGAATGAATAAACTTAGAATTCTGAGAAAGATAGGCAGAATAGCAAGATATAAAATCTCATAATTCAGTTATTTCTGCCACAAATTAAAAAAATAAAAGGTAATTTACCCTTTTTATCTCACAATTCTGCATTTATATCTCACAGTTCTGGGAATTCTTAGAATTCTGAGAAAAAATAATTGATATAAACAGAATTGCGGGAGAAGAGTTAGAATTTTGAGATTTAAAAATGATGTCATGATTACCTTTTTTTATCCATGTTGGAAACAAGCTTCCATACAAAAAGTGAATGATATATAATGCAGTTTATTGTGAATACAACCTGATAGCTCAAAATGTAATTTATAGGCTTACCGTAGTTAATAGTTAGCCTATAAGGCATGAAGACAAATGTGAACCCTGATTTTATTTACTCATTCAATACTGAAATATAATTAATCTTTAACCAAAAATTTCTGTAGTGCAGTAAGTATATGAATTTCCAAATTACTATGGCAGAATAAAATAATGCATTGCTTTTGAGTTGAGGAGTACTATAGGGGAAAAGACGTTATCATCTAAATGAATACAACAACAACAAAAAAGTAGTTCATTCGCACTTTTAAAATTCTATGTTTGCACACGCTCCAGTCCCTGGCGGGCAGAGTATCTTGCAGAAATCTCTCATTCCTGAGGTGTGATTGGAAATGTCTCAGTACAGTTATTGCACAAACAGCTACATTTACATCACTGTGAACTGTATCTTCATTGTATGCACTGCATACATTCAAATGAACTCATCACAGTCCCCAGGCATTAGCACAAACATTTAATGAAGCTATAGACACAGTAAGAAAAACAAGAAAGAGTCTTTAATCATCTGGTTGCCATGGCCAATCCCAATAACAGAGCAAAAACAATAGAATAGAAGTGTGTGAGGGAGGTGACTTAGCAGTTAAAGGTTTAGGTTGCATCCCAAAGGTTCAAACCGCAAGTGACCACCACTGCGCCAGAGGTTCCTGTAGTAAAAATGCTGTACTGTAAAGTACTGTAAGTCACTTTGGATTAAACGGAGCCTGTAAATTAAGCTAGAGATTCCTATTATACACCATGTACAAGCATGAAACTGATTTCATAGGCAGATTATGCCAGTGTTACTATAAGCACATGCCTACATTAATCCGAATTGTGTGTCATGTAACACCTGTTATTCAGCTTATATCTGGTTGAGTGAATATCACTGGAGGCATGAAGGTTACTATGGGCTCAATGTGTACTAAACAGTGAGTCAGTTGAATCAGGTAGGCATTGATGAAAAAAGTGATCTTTTATTTTCACAAACTAAAAAGGCCAGCAATGAGAGAAAATGAAATGAAATTCATTGTTTTCTAAATATTTTCTTGTAAAATAAAATCAAACATAACTAAAAACCCTACTCTTGAAATGATTTCGGGTTTATTTCAAATAAATACTGCTCTTTTGAATGTTCTACTCATGAAAGAATGCTGAAAAATGCATCACAGTTTCCACAAAAACGCAAGCAGCACAACAGTATTCAACAGTCCTAATAATAAGAAGAAATGTTTGTTGCGAACCAAATCAGCATATTAGAATGATTTCTGAAGGATCATGTGACACTGAAGACTGGAGTCGCCGAATGACTGCTGAAAATTCAGCTTTGTATCGCAAGAATAAATTACATTTGAAAATATTTAGAAACCACTTAAATACAGTGGTGGCCGCTACTGTTAGAACTCCTGACAGATCTGAAAATATTGACCAAAACATGATTTCATTTCATAATGTTCATGAAACATGCAGATGGTTGTACTGTTTTTATTCACTTTTAACTTTAATATTTGGTATGTCCACCTTTTGCAGCAATTACAGCAGCACATCTCTCTGGCATAGTGTCGGTATATTTCCTGAGAACTTCAACACTAATGTTATCCCATGCCTTGAGGTCTGGCCTTTGAGGGGGGCAGTCCGTCATTTGCAATGTTCCAGCAGATTCCTTCCATTGCAGGCAGTTCTGGCAATAGTTTGTTTTATGTATTGTAATGGCCAATTCAACAAAAACAACTGAAACCTCTTAAATATGCCAAGTGTTCTAACAACGGCCACCACTCTATATATCATGCATTTACATTGTGCAGTTGTTTTGTCAGGTGTTTGGAGGAAGAGCATTCCTGTCAAGTCTTCACAGATCGCATCATTTCCAGCAGCAGCCCCACCCATGTGCCTAATTTGCATATTACAAGAAAAATGCATGGCGTTAAGAAAGCTCAAAGATAGCAGTTGCCTAAACTCATTATTTGTTCCGTGTGTATTCATCTTATCTGTGTTATGTGCTCAGTACTTTAGTTAGCGATTACTAGAGGTGCTTCATATTATGTCTCATCAATAAACAAATGTATGGGTTATGTTTATTCATTTTTTATAACAAGTCATATAACACTAAATCACAGCCAAACACGGTAATGATCTGTTCTAGTTTTAGGCTTTTCATTGTAGTGACAAGAAATTCTACATTCCAGCTAACACAAAGACTAAAAACATTCCCATTTCCTCCAAAAGCTTCAGAAATATCCAACTATCTTACTTTCAGATTGAATTCCATAGTTTTTCTTAGAGACGGTTATGGTTTGTTATGATTGATTGTTTGTATGATTGTTGTGAGTCACATCATAGTCATTCATATGTTTAAGGTGTCCAACAGGGAGAGCAACAAACCTGCAAATGTGCCAAATTTAATTGAGGGATTTATTAGTTCTCCGTTAACCACATCATAAATCACAAAAGACACAATCATAAAACACTCATAAAAACTGACATAACAGAATCCATTAAACAAAGCCTTCCTCAAAACATTGGTTTTTAAAGGTGTCCGTTTGTAACTGTATTAAAAAAAAAATAATAATAACCATTATAAACCATTAATAACAATTATCAATAATTGAGCACCAAATCGGCATATTAGAATGATTCCTGAAGGATCATGTGTCACTGAAGACTAGAGTAAATATCTGAAAATCTATTTGAATATAAAACAGTTTTGTTTGTATGATTGTTGTGAGTCACATCATAGTCATTCATATGTTTAAGGTGTCCAACAGGGAGAGCAACAAACCTGCAAATGTGCCAAATTTAATTGAGGGATTTATTAGTTCTCCGTTAACCACATCATAAATCACAAAAGACACAATCATAAAACACTCATAAAAACTGACATAACAGAATCCATTAAACAAAGCCTTCCTCAAAACATTGGTTTTTAAAGGTGTCCGTTTGTAACTGTATTAAAAAAATAATAATAATAACCATTATAAACTGAAAATCTATTTGAATATAAAACAGTTAAAGTATTTTAGATTGTAATTATATACACTGCTGTTTAATGTTTTAATGTTTTTAGTGCAGTCTCTTATGTTCATCAAGGCTGTATTCATTTGACCAAAAATACAGAAAAAAACAGTAATACTGTGAAATATTATTGCAATTTCTAATGTTGGTTTCCGTTTTTTAAAAATATTTAACTTACAGATCTCAGTTTAAATGCTTGTTTGTTTTCTATTCTATTCTATTATATCAGTTTAAATGCTTCAGTTTGTTTTGATATTATATTATGTTAGGCCTATATTATAAACCTAATAAATAATTGACCTTGTTTTTTAGTGGAGTCTATTATGCTCATCAAGGATGTATTTACTTGATCGAAAATACAGAAAAAGCTGTAATATTGTTAAACATTATTGCAATTTCTAATGTTGGTTTCCTATTTTAATATACTTTAAAGTATAATTTATTTCTGTGACGCAGCTCTGAATTTTCATTAGTCATTACTCCAGTCTTCAGTGTCACATGATCTTTCAGATATCATTCTAGCATATGCTGATTTATTATCAGTCTTGAAAATGTTGTGCTGCTTAATATTTTTTTGGAACCGGTGATACTTTTTTCTTTGATAAATAAAAATGTAAAAAGAACCACTTTTTTTCAAAATAGAAATCTTTTCTAACAATATCAGTTTTTACTATCACTTTTTATCCATTTAACATATCCTTGCTGAATAAAAGTATTAATTTCTTTAAAAAAAAAAACACGTTTGAATAGTAGTGTATATTGTAACACAAAATTTCTATTTTGAATAAATACTGTTCTTTTTAACTTTTTATTTATCAAAGAATCTTGAAAAAAGTATCACAGGTCCCAAAAAATATTAAGCAGCACAACTGTTTCCAACATTTATTATAAATCAGCATATTAGAATGATTTCTTAAGGATCATGTGACACTGAAGACAGGAGTAATGATGCTGAAAATTCAGCTTTGCTTAACAATAATAATAAGCAATAATATTTCAATTAAAATGACATTTTTCTGTATTTTTGATCAAATAAATGCAGCCTTTATGAGAATAAGAATAAGTTCCCAAACTTCTGAACGGCGCTGTATATATTTCACATTATTACTGTTTTACTGTATTTTTGATCAAATAAATGCAAAAGACTTTTCACAAACATTACAAAATCTTAATTATACCAAACATTTGATTGGTAGTGTAATTCTATGAAATTATATCTAAATATAAATAAATACATGATTTAAAAAAATATGTATTACGTTCATATTCATTCATTCACCCAATTAATCCTATAATTCAATTGTTTAACTTAATTCAAAATATCTATTATAATTTATCCAAATTCTGCATTTAGAACATTTTAATTTAGAGAACGGTCACTTAGAACTGCTTTTGTGAGACGTGATTTTGAAATGTTTATCTTGATCAAAACCAAAATGCAGAACAAATTTATTTCGAATAGAAAGGAATCAAATGAAACTAGACTAACATTATGAAACCCCACCCATTTTTGCATAAACTAGGTGTGGTGACTGATATCATAAGAAACAGAGCAACTCGTTAGGACAACAAACTGAAGGGATGTGCACTAACTAGTTCTTAATGCATTCCATACAACTCCTATCAAAAGAAGACATTTGCCTGTGCTCGTTTTACATCTTTTACTTGCACTTTCAGTTTTTGTGTCATAAGCTCTACACAAAAAGCTGACTTACGGAAGTTTTTGAGAATAAACAAACCATGAGGAAAAAAAGATTTATGAGGCGTTTTGAACAACATGTATATATACATAGTGGTGAAATATTTGCATTTGTATAACATTAGGTCTTTCATCCGTCTTTTGCCAGCAACCTTTTGTGTCATTGTTGCAGTAGAAATAACAGATGAACATGAACATTTGGGGTTGCAACCAATGAACTTTGAATTGCATCAGACACAGGAGAATATTAAAAAAACAGAGAAAGCTAGACAAAAAGAAGGAAATTGGAAGAAAAGGGAGGGATGGGTCACCCAATGGGTCACTAGCCACATTCCGGATGTGACCTCCATGTCCTGATAGGCTGAAATAAAACCAGGGAGGTTTGGGTGTGTCTATAAGAGCAAAGCTGGTGTGTGTGTGTTCAGATGCTGTACTGGGCCACATTTCCTCTGTGCACATAGAGCTTAGGCAGGGCAGATTGTTTCCTGACCATCCCATGTGAGTGTACATGTCTCTCTGCCCTCTGTGCTCCTAAAATAAATGTGTCTAGTACATTTTTACTTGTTTTAATGCATTTATTTTAAGCAGGAAACGAATAAGAATATGAATGTTTTTATATTACTATTGCACTTCCCTTATTAAATAAGCCCTAAATAGTAAATATTGCTGTATAACATCAATTATACATCAAATCAACCCCAAATATGATCCCCTTCAAGAGGGATCCCCTTCCTAAAATGATTACACAAAATGTTTGATACCATTGAGATTTCGTAATTCTCATCATCAATTTCAATATTACAAAAAACTAATACTCTCCTGGCTTTCGATTTGGGGCGGGTGGTAGCACTTGCAAATAAGAAAATCAGTAAAGTGTCATAAAAAAACTATAGTTAAGTAAACAAACAAAATATGTCAAGCTTACTGAAAACAGGAAAACTATACAATAAGACAAAAAAAAAAACAATAGAACAAAAACAAATGAAATAGATCTACGTGGAAAACTTGAAATAATGGAGGTTAGAAATCGCATTCCGCATTCCACTCAGTAGATATCGCATTCGGGGCCCTCCCTCTCGTTGGTTCATTGAAATCATCCGAACCTTTACCCCTTAAGGTCTTTGCACACAGAGTCCGAAATTCTCATCTGCAATTTTTGCACGTTAAAAAATAAATACGACCTCACTGTGTGTCAAACACGTTTACACACTGCATCCGAAACTTTCGTCTGTCATAAAAAAATTCGGATCAGGTTTGAATTTCTGCGTTTTCGCATCCGTAGCAAGCATTTCGATAGGAAAGGAAGACGAATACGAAAAAAACTAAAAAACGCATACTAAAATTTCGGACTTGGTATGCAAGTACTATTACGGCACTCCTGGATAGCACTAAGTTTAGCTATAAGGCTGCTGTCACGTTAAGACTGAATGCACAGATCTAATATACACGTTTTCTTTCTCAACTGATTACGTTCACCTAGACTGTATTTACAAGGATAAAATGCCCCAAAATGGCCAATTTGACCATTCAGCACTCACACTCTTGTGTGAGAAACATCTTTACGTGTGTGCGTTTCATGTGTGTGTGCTCAAACCGTCTCTCTAACAGTGCGCACCTAGCCTATACCAACATTTTCGGTGCTTATTGCACTTGAAGGGTTTAAAATCATTTGTTTTTAAACCACAGCACTTAAAAACATGCTGCCTTATGTCTCTCATGGGACAAAGAGGATTAAACAAAACCATATTTAAATGACAATAGTCCAAGTTTATCTGGTTTATTATGTCTATGATAAACTGGACTACCTTCTCAACTGTACACCAATGCCCTGCCAACCAGCCATTCTCACAACATGATGGTGACTTTTGCACAAGCAAACCCATTTTGTTAAAAAAAACAAAAAAAAAACAGGCGTGGTAAAATAGAAATCCCTAATGTTGCCAAGTGGAAAAATAGGTGTGAAAGGTAAGTAAAGGAAAGGTGACAAGGAAGCTGAACAACAGAATGATGGCTTTGCCAACAACTATTCTGATGCCTCTTTTATGAAAAGATGTGTAGATAAAAAAAAAGCATTTGAGCCATTACACAAAACAACGGAGCTAGACTGAAGTGAAATTAAAGACAGGTGAGAAAGCAAAAGTGGGAGGCTGTGTGCGTGTGTGTGCTAGCACACTTTGTTCTGAATTAATTTCAGATGGTTAAACTGAGCTTAACTGGCATTTACCTGGAAAGCTTGGGCACTTGGCAAGCAAAAGACAGTTCATGACAGCTGAGGAACAAGTTCTACAGCACTTTGTTCATAGTTAACATGATTGAGAAACAAAGGAAAAAATAAATTATATTGCTACACAGATATTTTACTGTTAAATTACTGTATAAAATGGTCCATCACTTCTATGCTTTTGGAAGAAGTATGTAAATATGCACCTCTTATTAAGTAATGTGTGCATATACTGTCTTTTGGCATTATATTGCTACACAGATATTTTACTGTTAAATTACTGTATAAAATGGTCCATCACTTCTATGCTTTTGGAAGAAGTATGTAAATATGCACCTCTTATTAAGTAATGTGTGCATATACTGTCTTTTGGCATTATATTGCTACACAGATATTTTACTGTTAAATTACTGTATAAAATGGTCCATCACTTCTATGCTTTTGGAAGAAGTATGTAAATATGCACCTCTTATTAAGTAATGTGTGCATATACTGTCTTTTGGCTTTGATCATAGATGGTGGATTAAAATCATGTGGGCTATTGCACATCACACAGATTCTAGGGCTGAAGTTAAAACACACTGCATTTGCAAATGGCTTAAGAAATGTTTGATGAGTGCTGATGAATGTTATGTAACAGTTGATGTCATATGTCGCATGACGACATCCAGTTCACGTCCAACACAAACACATCATGACAGCACTTTCTTCAATCGGTTTAGGTTATTAATAGCCTATTACAGGATTCTTGAAAACTCATTTTGGTTCAGAAACCAAATGAAAGCCATTCCAAGTCTACCAATTTATCTTATGTCTATGTAAGTGTATTTACTTGTTTCATTAGTGTTTAGTGCAGTTGTCGTTGCTAAGAAACGCTTGTTTTGTTTACTGTGTGGAGAGGTGCTGATATAGCGTTTGGTCTCGTACTGTATCGTGTATCTTGTCAGGGTCTGCGCTTGCTTGGCCATTTGTTGCGGAGAAAATAAGGAAAGTGTGTCCAGTTGAATTAATTTAGTATTTTGTTAGACGGGTATAAAAAAGCTTAGTTTACCCTTCGCGTGAAGGCCTCCTCATGTGCAGACCGAAGAGTGTAAAGACCATCGACTCTACAGTGCGACTCCACCGGGCAGGGACCCCGGCAAAGGATAAGTATTGCTTTTTATTTCTCCTCTTTCCTATTACTTGTTTCGCTTCTGTTTCAGTTTTTATAACCATTTCTGACTATGTGTAAGTAAGTTGTTGTTTTTTAGCATGTGTTTTTGGCAGTGTTCTTTTTTAGGATTACTGATAAACTACTGTCATTTGATTTGTATTATTTGTATTTGTTATTTATTTTAATTTTAGTTACATTATGTCTGAATTTATTATGTCTTTTATTAAGTGTTTAGTTTTATTTAATGAGTTATTTGAATACTTCAACAAACTAAATGGAAATGAAATAATATATATATTGAATTTATAAATGTGTATGTACATATACAGTATATATGTATGTGTGTGTGGTTGTACATACACATATGTAGTTGGCTTTTTGGTGTTTGGCTTAGTGTTATGTTAGAATCATTATTATACTCTTATACATTTTGTTCTTTAATATTTTGAATTGTTTTTCATTTAAATGCTAAGTTTTGAAATTTTGTTGCATTTGTCAATTTTATTTAATCTCTTTATTTTAAAAATGTGTATAGGTAGTATTTATAAAGTTTTAGCTTTTAGTTTTGGATCTGTTTTTAGTTGCTTTAATACTACAATTGATTGCTTCTGTTGTCCTCATTTGTAAGTCGCTTTGGATAAAAGCGTCTAATAAATGACTAAATAAAAAAATACATTTTAAGTTATTTATATTAAAATTCTTCAATGCTATTTTTACATTTTAATTAAATGTGATCATATACTCACACATACACACTCTGAAATTCTATGCATGGGAAAAAATACAATCAGTGGTATCCCATTTGAACTGAAATTATTTCACTTTGTTTTCTGCTTATCCTTAAATTAATTCCAAACTGTTTGCAAAGACTCAAGGTTTCCCAAATCTGAATGACTTTCTTTTGTTGTTCAAAAAAAGATGCTATTTTGAAGAACGTTGCTAATCAAACAGTTGATAGTAGCCACTGACATCCATAGTATGGAAAAAGAAACACTATGGAAGTAAATGGCTACCAAGCACCTTGCAATGCAGTCTATATATTTACTTTTTTACAAATTGGCTGAAAAAAAGGGGCGTTCTGAAGAGCATAGTTACTGTGGAGAAGTTTACCTGCCTGACTACATTGTGCCAGCTGTAAAGTTTAGTTAAGGAGGGATAATGGTATGGGGCTGTTTTTCAAGGGTTGGGCTATGCCCCTTACTTCCAGTGAAGGGAAATCATAATGCTTTAGCATACCAAGACATTTTGGAAGTGCTATGCTTCCAGCTTTGTGGGAACTTTCCAGCATGTCCATGTCCAAGCGCATAAAGCAAGATCCATAAAGACATGGTTGGATGAGTCTGGTGTGGAAGAACTTGACTGGCCTGCACAGAGCCCTGACCTCAACCCCAGTGAACACCTTTGGGATGAACTGGAAAAGAGACAAGGAGCCAGGACTTCTTGTCCACCATAAGTACCTGACCTCACAAATGATCTACTGGATGGACAAAAATTTCCACAGAAACACTCCAAAATCGTGTAGAAAGCCGCCTCAGAAGAGTGGAACCTGTAACAGCCGTGAAGGGGGTCCTAATGTCTATGTACTGAATTTAGAATGTCATTAAACATGTGGTTTCCTAATACTTTTGTCCATATATAACTTCATTTGTTCATGTTAAAGAGCAGAATTAGATGCATTATTTGGAAAGGCTCATACAGATGCTTTCAGTACTGAGACCAAAAGAAATTTACTTAGTACTTACCTAACTAGTACTTACTTTAGATCCAGTCAAAACCAGATGCAATGTTGTATAATGAAACTTAAGTCTGATTCAAGAGAACATCTTATTCAACAGACCAGAGCATGACATGGAACTGCTCTTTGGTACGACACACACACACACACACACACACACACACAAAAAACCAGAGGGAAACTAACACTGTAAAGCAATAAATCAACATAACTAGCATCCATTTAAAATGTTTTTAATGCATATAATAAGAATAATACTCTCAATAAAAACAAATAAAAATAAAGCACTTCATCAAGAATGATGTTTTAACAGCATCCGTCTTTCCAACACTGGGAAACACAAATGGAATTCTCCAGAAAAGCACATGAAGTCAAAGGGTAAAGACATATTGTCACGCAAATGATGCAAGATGATGATCTGTTTTCCTTCTCATTCACACACACCCCTTTATTTCTATCTGCCAAAACATTTCACACTCAAATACAGAGGTGAGGTGACAACTCTTGAACGTGCGTTTAAAACAGACACTCACGTAGTGTTCAGACAAACACACACATCTATGCACCCGACACGTGCGGTTTGTCGCAGAGAAAGTTCTGAAATATAATCAGATCTTTGGTTCAGTGAGTACCATATCAGCAGCAGTGCAGCCAAGTAGCTAAAATGCCATTAGTGCAGACCTCAAAATCCAAATGAACAAACTGGTGGATACTGTGCTCATATGTGAAGTTTTGCATTTGTGTGTAGCAATGAAAGGGACTGACTATTGTTTGAATAGTTTTCTGGAAAGTGTGAGTGAGGATTTTCTGTTAAGATCAAGTGATTTCTGAGTAAATCAGCAGCATTCGGTCCGAGTCTCAGATGAAAAGAAGTATGAAACGCTTCTCCGTTTATTAAAATACACTCAGATTTAAGCTCCTCTTTGATTTCTGTTAGAACAGAAGATTGTGCAGGTTTACAGTGTACTGGAGGGTTGTCTTTTTTAGTTTATATTGCACTGGAATACAATGGTAGATTTCAACATACATACATGCTCACACACAAACATTCACACAAAGTAAGAACAGGGTGCAAGCAATACGCTGCACAGCAAGAGTGCATTTATCCGTAGCCTTTCAGCGGGCTGTTCAGTGCTTACTGGGGAACTGTCAATCTGATGCCTGAACGCCAATCAAATCTACCTTAGAGGCTTTGTTGGGGTCAATGCCATGTTAACAACACCAAAACAACAGCAGGAAGTGTAAAAAAGGAGTGTGAATTAAAAATGCTGACCCAGCACTTCACGGTCCAGAAAGTAAACGTCAGTCACAAATGCCATAAAAACCAGAAAGGGATTTTTTTTCTATCTGTTTTGATCTTTTAGGTTGTTTGATCAGTTCTGGCGAGATACTCTAAAAGACACTGTTTCAGCTCTTCGAGAAAATCTAAGGTGAAGGATCTTCAGTGCCCTGAAAACCTACCTGACCACCGCCAATAAGATGGCATCACCTCACGAAAGTGGTGATGCTTACAGGATGAGCTTGACAGAAGATCTGGTGAGGACTGTTGAGCGTTTATAAAGACTAGACTGTGTATCCTAACTGCCAGAATTATTGGTTGTTGCTTGTGTTGGTGAGGTTTTCCTGGTCAGGGAAGGAGCTGTTTATACCCAGACTGCTGAAGAGATCTCCGAGTTTGGATACAGTCTGATGCAGCTCTGTCCGTTCCTGCTGGAGAGTCTTTACCTCCGACTGTAGCTCAGCCTCTCGATTCACTAGGCCGTCCACACGAGTCTCCAGCCATCTGATCTTAGCGTGGGCAACCTGATGGAAGACGATTATTGTTCAGTCCAAGCCAGATGCAATGTAAATATAAAGTCTAAAATATTCAAGAATGTTTGCAATTAAACAATTCACACTATATTTGATGCGATGAGTTTAAATAATTTAATAAATCATTTTAAATAAAAAAAGCACACAAATAAAACCAAAAGAAAACAAAACAACCAAAAACTAAAGTAAAAGAAAAAAAAACAAAAAAAAACAGAAAACAAAGCAATATAAAAAAAGTTTTGCAGTGCAATATTATGGACGCTGTGAAAACGTGCCCTGAAAACCTACCTGACCACCGCCAATAAGATGGCATCACCTCACGAAAGTGGTGATGCTTACAGGATGAGCTTGACAGAAGATCTGGTGAGGACTGTTGAGCGTTTATAAAGACTAGACTGTGTATCCTAACTGCCAGAATTATTGGTTGTTGCTTGTGTTGGTGAGGTTTTCCTGGTCAGGGAAGGAGCTGTTTATACCCAGACTGCTGAAGAGATCTCCGAGTTTGGATACAGTCTGATGCAGCTCTGTCCGTTCCTGCTGGAGAGTCTTTACCTCCGACTGTAGCTCAGCCTCTCGATTCACTAGGCCGTCCACACGAGTCTCCAGCCATCTGATCTTAGCGTGGGCAACCTGATGGAAGACGATTATTGTTCAGTCCAAGCCAGATGCAATGTAAATATAAAGTCTAAAATATTCAAGAATGTTTGCAATTAAACAATTCACACTATATTTGATGCGATGAGTTTAAATAATTTAATAAATCATTTTAAATAAAAAAAGCACACACATCAAACCAAAAGAAAACAAAACAACCAAAAACTAAAGTAAAAGAAAAAAACCCCCAAAAAAACAGAAAACAAAGCAAAGCAATATAAAAAAAGTTTTGCAGTGCAATATTATGGACGCTGTGAAAAGTTCATAAATATGCACCATTTCACTTTGAAATATGTATAAAATATTTAGGAAGAATATTTGAAAGGAAACTATTCATACTATGCCTGATGTTAACAGCTGAATAAAAAATACTAAACAATAAATAAAAAGCACACAAACCACACAGAAACAGAACAAAACAAGACAACAAACAAAGCAAAGAGGCAAAATAAATACAAAAAAATGGCAATTTTTGTTGAGTGGAGTTCATACATGCACCATTTCACTTTGAAATTTTGTTATGGTAATGCTGAAAATTCAGATACAGTGTGAATAAGCCTTTAATCTACGTGAATGCAATTATATAAAGGGATTCTGCTTGTGTTAGTATGGGCCACCTGAAGCTCCTCTAGGAGGTCTAAATTTTGCTGTCGGAGGCTTCCATTGGTCTTCTCCAACTGGGCCACGCGCTGTGATTGGCTGAGAGTGGAGGGACCATCCAAGAGCTCGTCCTGAAGAACATGATATTCCACCTCATAGGCCTGCAGCTGCTTACTGATATCCATCTCAGACACCTACATGGAGACATGTACAAATATACAAGATGAGAATGTCAAAGATGGGCAAGTCAAAGCATGTTTCTTTGTGTGTGTGTGTGTGTGTGCAGACAAACTTCAGTTTGTAAGATGAGAGAGGGGGGTGTCTAAAAAACTCTACTGATGAATGACCATCCAGCATCCAAAAACAACAAAGTGAAAACATATGCCCTTTGTGTGTTCAAGCTCCTCACAACTTGTGTCTTGTTTTATAGTGTCATAAATTCCCAAAAAGTGGAAGGTGCTCACACATACATTTGATTTGACATTAAAGTAAATCAAAGATTTTTAAACAATATACTAGTTTTTTTTTTAAGGAACAAAAATATATATATTAGAAATTTGTACTGTAGCAAATTAACCATAATAAAAATAAATGTTTTTTAAAAAATCATTTTAAATATTTTCCTACAAGTTTTCATTATAAAGGATAGTCCTAAAAAAATTCAAATTCAATAAAGAGCAGAGTCAATAAAGAGATATTTGGTTTTGCTTATCGCACTTGTTCATGTTGTTACTCTTGCTGTATGTAAATTATTGTCTTGCTGCTAAAATATTCAAGAGATGGGAGAGAACATTTGGTAAATTTCTTTCATGAAACACTTTTCATCATTTCAGACATAAAACACATACATGCACAGACACACACTGAGCAACACCCATACTTTACTAACTCCATCTATTATTTGTGCCGAGCTCACGATGAAACCAGTACTTATGCAAAACCACATATGAAGATGAACACAGGACACACCCGAGCACGAGTATGTGTTGATTGTGTAGGGAAAGACACACGTATATTGCTGTCACCACAAAAGCACAAATAGAATCCACACCCAAATGTGCCACCGCCTTGACACTTAGCACAAGTGAAAGTGCATATGTGTATATGCAAATTGGACGTCTATTTGGAATGCAGGTATAGTACACACTAACACTGGCAAAGATGTTACCTGATTGATTGTTTTTTCCATTTGCACAAGGCCGAGATTGGGTAAGGTTGTTTTGATGAACTCGACAATTGACTCAAGATTGTCATGCTGCAGAATTAGAGGCTTGTGGCTACCAAGAAGACTCAAAGCCACCTTGAAGATGACCTCTGATCCCTGAAGGAACAGCATGTCTGGAAGACATCAAATCAATAAATACTTTTCAGTTTACTTCAAGGAATCCATTTGAAGATAGCAGAAAGTAGCAGAAAGAACATTTGCCTACAATAGTGTATAGTAATACAATAAAAATATTATTTAAGTTCACAAATTAAATTCAATAGCCTATTAACAGCATGCCTGATAACAAATACATTATGGTTAAACCGGTATTAGAATCCTGGCAGAGAACAGTAAAACGATAATTATTAATGATATACATAAAACAGTTACTTCATGTTATGGCATATAAACAATAAATTGGCAATATTAAAATTCTTTAAAAGGTTGTCTATATAACTAAAAAAATAAAATAAATTATTTAAACTGCTTCACAAATCAACATTTTAGTCATTTATTTATTTAATTAAATTGCTTTTTTTAATTTTTATAAAACCAGTAGTTAAATAAATGTAAAAAATATATATATATGGTTTTAATAATTATTATTAATATTACATATCTAATATGCAGAGGGTGATTTTTTGCCTCAAAATCATGCTTTAAAATAATTGAATGCAATATAATACATTATTTAATATTAATAGTGATTTTTATATTTGCTTAATAGTGTGAAGTGATTTCGTTGTGCTTGTTTGTGTGTGTGAGATTGATTATACTTGGTTTAGGCATGTGCAATATCACGATTTTTGATGGTGAACGATTAAAATGTCTCCACGATCTGCTTTTGAATAAATATCGTAGTATCGTGCTACAGCGCACATTCTATCAGCTGCAGTTCTGGCACCGCCGTATCAATATTCTGTACAATGCGACATACATTCACATCACTTACGGGACACAGCACTTGTGCGCAATCACAAAAGTACATTATTTGCATGTGCTTTAAAGCCTTGCCGGTTAAACTTTTAATTCACGTGCTGTTCTGAAGTGCTTCTGAGCACATACACATGAAGCGTGTGCACACTTTCAAACATAGCCTGATTACTGGACTTAACTCAACTTATAAGTTGACTTTCGCGTCTAATAATGTCAAAAGCACACAAGGTTTACATATAAACACAGTTAGTTATGTCTAAAATGAAAGTAAACAGTTGAGAGAAAAACGGATGCGTGCAGCTCTTAAAGCGACAGTACTAAACATGCATGTCATTAAAGGGATAGCTCACCCAAAACTTTAATTTATGTTATTTACTCACTCACATGTTGTCCCAAACCTGTATTCATTTCTTTCTTGTGCTGAACACAAAAGATGATATTTTAAAGAATGTGGGTAACCAAACAGTTGCTGGTCCACACAGACTTTGATAGTAGGAAAAAAATACTATGGAAGTCGCTGTGGACCAGCAACTGTTTGGTTACCCACATTCTTCAAAAATAACTTTTATGTTCAACAGACGAAATAAACTAATTCAGGTTTAAAACAACTTGAGTGAGTAAATGATGGTATAAAAATAAAACACTATGACAGAATTGACAGACAGATGTTTTCATTTTTGGGTAAACTATCCCTTTAATATTAATTTAAAAAAAAAAACAGAGAAAAATCACTCAATGCTCATGACTGATGAACTTTAATACAGTTGCTTAAAAAAATTATAATTTATGTATATAGTGTTTTATTTTACTATTTTTACTGCCAAATACTGAAATTAATTTGTTACTACTAAATAGTGAAAAATAAAGCACTGTTTGTTTTATTTGCATATTATGTGT
Source organism: Sinocyclocheilus grahami (assembly GCF_001515645.1). Classification (NCBI taxonomy): domain Eukaryota; kingdom Metazoa; phylum Chordata; class Actinopteri; order Cypriniformes; family Cyprinidae; genus Sinocyclocheilus; species Sinocyclocheilus grahami. The sequence continues at coordinate 47,742 of NW_015506216.1, read as the reverse complement.
TTTTGTAATGTATATCTTTTGTTCTTATTTTCTAATAACAAAGATAAAATAATAACAAAGATTTTTTATCTTCGCCCAATTTGGCCTAAATTTCTGTCATTCTTTTTTATTTTATGTTGTGTTGCCTTGAAACTTGTTACCTTTTTTTTTACAATAGGGAAATTAGATTGGCTGTACTGCTCAGGCAACTTGCAAAATAGTAAAACCAACATGACAAAGAATTGTGATAAAATCGTGAATCGTGATATTCCTGAATAAAATGGTGATATGATATTTTTGCCATATCGAATACCCCTAACTTGTGCTACACCTGTTTGGCCTGTGCTACAAAACTTTCAACCTCTGTAGCACCAGTGCTATGTGCAAAAAAGTTAACATACAGCCCTGATATATATTTTCAACAACGAGAAAAGCAGAAGAAATAACAGAATTGTTGAGAGTTGTGTGTTTGTTTATAGGTGTATGTGCATGTAAAGACAAAGAAATGTCAATAGAAATGTGTATGTGTAAGTCAGTGTGTGTAAAACAAGATGCTTCAAGATGGTTCAAGCGATTACCCATGGATAAAGGTATGTGAGTTTGTGTCACAAGGTCAATAACATTCACCCTTATAATCACACCACACACACTGTCACGGGACCGTGATTAAGCAAAACAAAGTTAGCGCCAGTCGTTAGGCATCAGCGATTGTGATCACCATGCATAATTAACTTTAGCATGTCCACAGAAGATAAAGTGTGATGCAAAGGATAAAGAGAGTCAAAGAATTTAACATTCTGAAATAATAAATGGTGAAGGACAGCTTGTCAATTGAAACCTCATCAGAATAATTGTATTCAGCAACAAATCGCAAAATGTACAGTATATATAAAAACCCTTATTAGTAAAACTTTAGGAACAATACCATAATGTATACAGTAATTTTACTGTTCTAAAACTATTTTTTTTTTCTGAACTTTTGTATTTTTAAAATCTGATACAGAGTGAACTGTTTTTTTAATTTTTTCGGACTCCAGCTGCCTTTTCAATTGTTATATATCAATAAGACGCATTACTTCAAGTATTATCCATGTATGTAGCATAACCAATATGCGACAAAAAAGACTTAGGGTTAGGGGTTTTAAGAAAGCATGTGCAACAGCAATCACCAAACCCTTATTAGTAAAACTTTAGGAACAATACCATAATGTATACAGTAATTTTACTGTTCTAAAACTTTTTTTTTTTTTTTGAACTTTTGTATTTTTAAAATCTGATACAGAGTGAACTGTTTTTTTATTTTTTTCGGACTCCAGCTGCCTTTTCAACTGTTATATATCAATAAGACGCATTACTTCAAGTATTATCCATGTATGTAGCATAACCAATATGCGACAAAAAAGACTTAGGGTTAGGGGTTTTAAGAAAGCATGTGCAATAGCAATCACTACTTAAGAGAGAAAAATAACAAAAAGTAAAAAACCCAGATGCAAAAATTCTTCCCCAACCTGAAAAACCACCCCTCAAGATGAAAACTGATGCCACCTTGCAACATTTCGTTAATATTTCTCTGCAGACAGGGTGTGTCTGTGTACGTGCAGATACATGTGCACCTGACTGTATATGGTAACAACAAAAGAGAGAGAATGTGCTGTTATATATGTGTTCCACAGAATTCTTGAGAAGGGTATAACTGCAGCCTGGAGATCTCCACATGGGGGCGGGAACTCCAAAACGGGGTGGGAGCTCCAAAATAGGGCGTGGCTTCCTCCCATTGACAGACAGGCACATGACACGCATGTGCAATTTTTTCCCCAATCCACTTCCAGTGCAAACTCCGCCCCACAGCTGATTCTAAAGATTTTATTGGTTGTGTCAATTAAAGTGTTGATTTCCTACTCTATGCTACAAAAATGCTAACCCCTAAACCTACCCCACACCTGACCCTAACCTTAACCAGTGAAATTGACTGCACGGCGGGATTGGCGCTAAATAGCGTGGTAAAGAAAGATGCAGTTCAGGAGATAAACAGTTAATAAGATTATGCCATATGAGATCATTCCGCAACTCCCCAACCGGAACTCACCGGACAATGGCACCTTTTTAGTTACACCCAGCGTCACTACACCCTCCTACCCTACGAATTTCGAGCCCCGGGACACCCCCGTTGCTTAGAACAAAGCCATAGAGTAAAATCTTTCCCCTGCGCTGCGCTGAGACGGCTCGTGGGTAATTCGCATTTATATCATTAAGCAGAGGTTCAAACTCCAGTCCGAACACCACTGGCCATGAGCTTTGGGCTCTGCTCTCACGGAGAATATTTATTTATATAGCATATTTTATTTTAGATTAACTAGAAACAATGTTTAATTTATAAAGTTTTATTTTGAAATGCAAGTCAATAACAACTGGCTGGAGCCAGAGCCAATGGTGAAAGTCTTTGCATGAGGAGACCCCGCCCCATTTTGGAGGTTCTGCCCACTTTTGGAGTTCACGCCCCATTTTGGAGATCTCCGGTCTGCAGTTATATCTACTTGGAATTCTTCCAAACAAAAGAATGTCAAACATGTAGGCCAACTTCATAAACACTTCTAAGGAAATCGAGAGAATGGCAATCCATATCTACCACACTGGCATCTGATCAGCCTGCAGATATCTCTAAACAAGGTTTAATTTTTTACGTTTTAGTTCAATAGAAGATGTGGCTGGTATGGCTTGGTGGTTAAACATCTGAGCTGGTAACAAAACCCAAGATCTGTAGGTTGTACACAACTCACTATTATGCCGTTGAGCATAGAGCTTGTCCAATGGGACTGTCCCTGCTTTAAATAAACGTGTTTGTTAAATGTATAATTATAAAAAGCATTGTGGTAAAGGGCAAGCTCAGGAACTTGTTTTGATTGGAAGTGTGTATTGAGAGTGTGTTTGTGTATTGAAGAGTGTCTGAGGGTGTGTGCATTCACCGAACACTCGAGCCACAAATCCAAGAGGGAAGTGTGACGCAAAGGCGGTGAGGAACCAGGGAGCAGCGTAGAGACTGGGGCCGATCTCGTACAGCTCCAGATGAGTGTACAGCTCCCTGTGATAGTCATGCAGCAGACGAGACAGCTGATACATCTGAATCTAAGAAAGAAAGAAGAGAAAAACAGTTACTGACTATTTTTAGTCAGAAGAATATAAAAAAATGCCTGACAAAATATTGCTACCATTTAATTAAACAATCGCTCTCATCTTATGAACCTTAACCATGTCGCTTAGTTGTGATGTCATTATTGAGCACTGCCTACAGTTATCGTAACAGCATCTTCTTGCATGCTTGGCTGTAGAATTTTTTTTTTTGCTTGATTTGTATCAGAGCTGTCAAAGCGTACATATTACGTGACCGATTATGTTTATTTGATTTATGGTTTGCAGTAAATGCAATATAAAGGAATGCAATGCATTACTGAATATGAAGTGAACTGAAACACTGATCACACTGAAGGTTTCATGTCATACAAAATCTATCCCATAAACTACGTATTTACATATTGGGTCTATAGAACAATGATCTATACTCAATGATCAACTATATTCAGATTCAGAGAAACAGAATGTGACAATCAAAAATCTCATTGTTTGTATTTTGCATTTTGGTTTTGTAGGGCAGAACATGTGGTCACACTGATATTAGGATACCTCCCCTAGTGAAAAATAAATATACAAATGTATTTGAAATACATTTATTTCATGCTAGGTGTACTATAAATACATTTACGTATTTATGTATTTAATAAAAATAGCCTCCAATTGTACTTAGTATACTAAACTGGTATACTTGAAGTCTGCTAAATTGGAACATCTGATTTTGTACTCAATGCATTTTAATTGTGCGGAAGTAGTAAGACCAACTAAGTACATTTATAAGTATATTTGATGGTTCTAAAGTGGAACTATTGCAAGTATACTTCAGGTACACTTCAAATATTTTGCATTTAAAGACCAATATTATTCAAAGATTATACAATCCCTATCAATAGTGGCATTAAAACACATTTTAGGCTTAATATATAGAAATGTGCATTGTGCACAAGTCGTACTCAAAATAAATTTTAATTATAATTTTTATATCAGTAAGTCTCGAGCAATGTCAATAAATATGTTAATAGATTTGAACTATACTTAGTATGAAATAAATATATTTTAAATATATTAGTTTTTTACTAGGGTCTATCAGTAATACTATGAAAAATGTATATAATTTAAAATTCCATTTTCTGTTTTAATATATTTTAAAATGTAATTTATTCCTGTGATGGCAAAGATGAATGTTCAGCAGCCATTAGTGAAAATTGACCACCGAATCTTGAGTGTCACATTATCTTTCAGAAATCATCAAGAAACATTTCTCATTCTTATCAATGTTGAAAACATTAAAGAATTCTAAACATTTTTAGGAATTTGTTTGAAGTAGAAATCTTTTGTAACATTATAAATGTCTTTACAGTCAATTTTGATTAATTTAATACATGATGTTTGAATAAAAGCAATAATTTATTTTTTAAAATTATTTAAACAGTTGTGCACAGAAACCAGAGGAACAAATACTGTATCTAATTGGCTAAAGGACTCACCATTTATCCAATCACTGATAAACCTACATATAATGTTTATTAAAAAGGACTTTATTAAAATTTAAATTTAATTCTATCGTCATTAATTCAACAATGTTATTCCAAACCATTTCACTTTTTTTCTTCAATGGAAAACAAAGCAGATTATTCTAAATAACGTACTGCTTACTGCAATAAAGTGAGTAGTATTTGTCTGGTCATGTGACCTAAACATAGCAGCTACCATGAAGGAAAACCACCCTCATGTTGAATAAAAGCCAAGGCTACAGTCTCCTTTTCATTTGTGTACATCATTTTTAAACGTGTCAAAAGCACCACTCGGGTGTAAAACATTAAGTGGGAAAAAAATACTATTTGATGTCATCTACCGTACGTGACAATGTTAATGTTACTGTACCTGCAGTATGATCATATCAGGCCTGTACTGTTTTCGCAGCCCCGTGTCGTACATAAGGAATTTGAGCATGTGGAATGCATCCTCCTCACTCATATGGAGCAGTAACACGCCGGCCACAAAACTCAAGCCCTGGCAGTAACCCACCTCTGGGTCCAGCAGAGAATATGCCTTCAGTAGATTATAGAGAGACAGCTGGCCAGCACCCAGCTGAGCGCTGAAATACGGATGAGTGGGAAATGTACGTCCTGGGAGAGGAAGAAGAAAAATCATTCAAGTATTCTTTTTTTTCAGTGCAGTTTGAGTAAAACAATGCTGCTGTTGTTGTTCGCAGAGGCATATGACCCCCCTTCTTTCAGCTCAATCTCCTCCTCTTGTGTTCAGTCTCATTCAAAGGGTTACTCTCAGGGGTGTGCAGCAATTTAGACACATGTAGAAAGAAAGAATTGACAAAAGGAACAGAACAGACTAGGGCTCCACTATTTGATATTGTATCATCAACCAGGTGATGATTATCAACTCTATGCTTATATGCTTTTCTCTAGTATATGCTTATATTACCCCAATGCTTCTCATGTAGGTTCATAAAGAGGCCAAGTATTTGAACACTTAAGTCACACTTTAGTGTTTGAATATCATTGCGTTACATACATAAATATCAAACTGTGGAATCTGCAAATGACTGATATTAGACTTCTTGGTAACACTTTACTTAAAGTGTCTATGTATAATGCATTATAAAGGGTTATTAAAGGGTATAATGCATTCTAATTATTCATAATGTGCGTTGTAATACATTATATCTTGCCGTAAATAATTACAACTGAATTTAAAATGCATAGTGTAACAATGAATTGATAAGTGTTATAACGTATTAACTGTGGTTACAATTATTCATGAGATTGTACAATGCATTATAAGACGCATTACAAGGAATAATTAATGCATTGAAACTTCTTATATAATGCATTATACATAAAGACTTTAGGTAAAGTGTTACCGACTTGCTGACTACTAAACTGATCTCGGAACTAAATTAAATTTTTTCCCCCAAAAGTAATTACTTTTAATGAGTTGTTTGGTTGATGCTTTAACACTATGCCAGCTTTCTTTGCTATTTTCATGGCAAGTGAAGTAACAAGTTGAAATAGTATAAAAGAGCAGTTTAAAAACCTATATAAGGTTTCTGAAGTTAACTTTAGATAAAAATGTCAAAATCAATGCAAGGTTGGCTCTGTTAAAAAATTTAATTTCCCAAGTGAACTTAAACCAGCACAATTTCATAAAATATTTTTAAAAGATAATGGGCTCTGGCATGAAGAGCATATCGGATTTTCCTTGAATATCAAGAATTTGTTCCTGATTCTGAAATGTCCTATTCAGCATTGTGTATTTTTATTAGTGCTGTCAAATGATTAATCGCGATTAATCGCATCCAAAATAAAAGTTTTTGTTTACATAATATATGTCTTTGTATTGTGTATATTTATTAAGTATATATAAATACACACACATACAGTATATATTTTGAAAATATTTACATGTAGATACATTTATATATTTATATTCTAATATTTTATATTATATATATATTTAATATATAAACAACATATTTTTCTTAAATATATACATGCATGTGTGTGTATTTATATATACATAATAAATATACACAGTATACACACATATATTATGTAAACAAAAACTTTTATTTTGGATGCGATTAATCGTTTGACAGCACTAATTTTTATTATCAGATCCAATCGGTTATTGAAAATAAAGATCCAACAGTAGAGTTCATTTCATACAGTTTGCTGTTCGTACACTGACACAATTCAGTTGTCCATTTGATGATGATATTATGGTCGTTTTAAGATCAGTGGGTGGTATGGAATGCTTTTTAATATCCAGTTCAGACCATTTGAAAAATACTTTTACTATAACATGAAAACAGAAACCAGGAAATTTACAAATAGTAAATACATAAATTTTGCGTCTGAAAGGGAAATTCCTACAAATGCATATTTTCCTCAGCAAATACTGCTCTGATAGAAACTTCCAAATCTCTCCTCGATGCTGACGAGGAACGCCTGAGAGAGAGAGAAAAACAGAAAGAAGAGCAGAAACAGAGCGCTTAATTGATGGATCTTTTGAATGTTTACATGCCTTGAGCACAACACCTCAGTTTTTGAATGCTTTTTCAGTAGCGTGTGATCTCATCTGACATGTAGATGGATGTCCATAAAATCACTTCAAGAAGACAAAGTCAACATTGGCAACAACTGACGTAAAAAGGTAACACGCATCCCTGCAAACCCCTCTCCATTCACACACATCAGAAAATGACATACACAAACATCACAAATCCAAAAACCAACTACAGGTGCAAAAAAAAAAAGGTTCTTTGTGTGCTTTCTGTGGCACTAGCGGCACCAAACACAATTGCAAACACTCAGCATTTTGTCTACACTGCAGTTTATGATAGATAAACCAGAAAAGCAAAGAATTACACCTAATTCATTGTAATAACATGATGATCTCTGTGTAACATCTGCACAAGTACGTGTACGTGAATGTCTCATGTAAATGCCACAGTTGCACTGAACTTAAACAGGTGTGTGCTTGTGTGTGTAGGTGCGTGCAATCTCACCAATCATTCTGCAGAACTACCTCTATAAAAACCTGACTATCAAAGAGACAGCTTTTCTATCTATGAATATACACTTACACATTCTCCAAATAAACATCATGAAGACTACTTTAAAAACCCTTTTTCCAAGAAAATCTAATTAAAGGCTTTAAAATAACAAATGCACAAAGTTAACTCCGTTTACACTCCTCTAAAAAACTGAAAATTTATACACAAACTGTCTAAAACAACATATTACGTACTCTTCACTAGTGGTCGACCGATATGGGTTTTTTGACAGCCGATACCGATGCCGATATCTTGGAAAGCAGGGTGGCCAGTGGCCGATATAATTTTATTTATTTTAATTCATATTTAAGAAATTTAAAATCATTTGAAAATGGATAAAAAAATAAACGTGTAAAATAAACATACTTATATTCTAGAAGACAAAGAATTTTTCACAAATAAATAAATATTTAATAAAAATATAATTAAAAAGGAAGTCAACACTGTAACCAACAGGGCACTCAGTATTCTGGGAAGTCTGTGTGCATTAGGAATCATATTTTTTCAAATAAAGCCAAGGTAACACTCATTTTACATACAGCACACAGTGAAAATGACATGAATATGACAGTGGGCAAATGCATAAAGTGCAGCATAATTTGAAATCAGTCACGAGTTTAAAGTTTGTCGATCGCGCATCTCCAGTGAAGCTGAACATCCTGTCCGTATTCAATTCGCACGGACCATAGGACCGACTGTCACAGAACACGCGATCACGCAGGTCACATGCACACTTCACAAGATATCAACTAGATTCGACTAAGTCTGCAAGGTTTGTGAAATTAAATGTTCATTAGTCATTCAAAGATTTGTTTAAATTATATAAATGCGTATTTGCGGAATGCTGACAGCAAACGAGAAAGTATTATAATGTTTGCCTTTAATAATATTAAAGAAATCATTATAATACTTTTTTGTATACATTTTAATTCCTTTGTTTAACAGTTCTATCTGATTATTAGATAGACTTCTATCCGTATTAGACAGAACTGAATGACAACAGCGAACAAGAGGGAGAATGTGAGCATTGTGGGCTCCATCAAAATAAAAGTCCTGCCTCGAACACATCAGTCAAACAGAAAAACTTATTGGCCAATGCCGATATTTGAAAAAATGGCAGATATATATCGGCCTTGGCGATACATCGGTTGACCACTACACTTCACTCAATGTACAGGTCAAGTTCAGTTAATCCAGGTGCCATTCAATGAATAGGCTGCTAAGAAAAACCTCATACAACTCACTGTTACATTAGCTTCAACATTTTTATGTATCTACGTGTGTGTGTGTGTGTGTGTGTGTGTGTGTGGCAGATATATATCGGCCTTGGCGATACATCGGTTGACCACTACACTTCACTCAATGTACAGGTCAAGTTCAGTTAATCCAGGTGCCATTCAATGAATAGGCTGCTAAGAAAAACCTCATACAACTCACTGTTACATTAGCTTCAACATTTTTATGTATCTACGTGTGTGTGTGTGTGTGTGTGTGTGTGTGTGTGTGTGTGTGTGCGTTACCTTGTCCCACAGCTTTGTGGATCTCCTCAGTGTCAAATCTGACCTTTGACCTCCCAGTGGTGCTGAGCATTCTCTCCCAGACTAGTGTGACATCTTTCAGACACGGAGTGATCTCTTCATAGTCCAGCTTCAGTCGTCTGCACTGTAGATCACTCTCTGATGCTGTATACACATTGAATGAAAATTTAAGAAATTAGAAATAATGTGCAGAATAAAGATAATCAGTTGAGTTGGAAGAACATTTACAACATTACACCGCGGTGCATTCAATTTAATTACTTACAGTCCGTTAACACAGAACGCGTTTTACATTCCACTGTGCTAATTTTCCATTGTTTTCCTATGTAAACACACTCTAAACCAGTGGTTCTCAACCCGCATGCGGCCCGTCACGAATTCAAATGCGGCCCACCATGCTGAACACAATTTTAAAAAATTACTTTCAGTTTTACAATTCATTTAAGTTTTTACATTAATTTAAAAAATGTACTAAATAAATATAAGCTATAGCCTAATGTTTTTATGTAAAATAATTTTGTTTTTCATATATTATTTTCAGACATGAGCAGTACTCACATAGCCTAATTAACGTTACACATTTAAAGTAACGACCAAGTGGCCAGCGGCAGACAGTGAGCATATGCTTGATCAAATTAGCCTTCTCAAATCATCACGACTTGACTAAAATAAAATCTATAGATATAAAACAGTTCAAGCATTTAACAATGTTTACACCTTAAACCTAGATAAATGTGCACTGTATCCAATAGTTTGTGCGGAGAGTGGACCTGAAGCGCGCTTTGCAGGACATAGAGATGCCAGCGCGATCACTTGCATTTTTTTTCAGTGGATACACCGTCATTTTTGCTCATAAAGGTAAGAGTAATATATCATTCGTAACTGTAAAGGGTCTACTTTTATTTGTGTGCACTCACAATATCAACAAAACGTTGTGCTTTTATAAAATAAAGAAATCAAACATGATGCGCTTTCTGCCGTCTCTTCTTCTACAGGAACGCTTCACAAAAATTAACCAAAACTCAGCGAATACATGCCTCACAGACATGATAAATATATCTATAGAAAGCTTTAAATTACTACTTAACGAAATAAAACAAAACAAAAACAAAAAACGCTTTCATTATGATCATAATCTGTAAAGATGCACTACTCTCTAAAGGCGCGTCTAATGAAAAGGTGGACAGTCTCGGTAGCACGTTCTCGTGTTGTTTCCACCAGCGCAGCAATCTTTTTTCATCACTAATTGATGGTGTGTGTGTGTGTGTGTGCGTTACCTTGTCCCACAGCTTTGTGGATCTCCTCAGTGTCAAATCTGACCTTTGACCTCCCAGTGGTGCTGAGCATTCTCTCCCAGACTAGTGTGACATCTTTCAGACACGGAGTGATCTCTTCATAGTCCAGCTTCAGTCGTCTGCACTGTAGATCACTCTCTGATGCTGTATACACATTGAATGAAAATTTAAGAAATTAGAAATAATGTGCAGAATAAAGATAATCAGTTGAGTTGGAAGAACATTTACAACATTACACCGCGGTGCATTCAATTTAATTACTTACAGTCCGTTAACACAGAACGCGTTTTACATTCCACTGTGCTAATTTTCCATTGTTTTCCTATGTAAACACACTCTAAACCAGTGGTTCTCAACCCGCATGCGGCCCGTCACGAATTCAAATGCGGCCCACCATGCTGAACACAATTTTAAAAAATTACTTTCAGTTTTACAATTCATTTAAGTTTTTACATTAATTTAAAAAATGTACTAAATAAATATAAGCTATAGCCTAATGTTTTTATGTAAAATAATTTTGTTTTTCATATATTATTTTCAGACATGAGCAGTACTCACATAGCCTAATTAACGTTACACATTTAAAGTAACGACCAAGTGGCCAGCGGCAGACAGTGAGCATATGCTTGATCAAATTAGCCTTCTCAAATCATCACGACTTGACTAAAATAAAATCTATAGATATAAAACAGTTCAAGCATTTAACAATGTTTACACCTTAAACCTAGATAAATGTGCACTGTATCCAATAGTTTGTGCGGAGAGTGGACCTGAAGCGCGCTTTGCAGGACATAGAGATGCCAGCGCGATCACTTGCATTTTTTTTCAGTGGATACACCGTCATTTTTGCTCATAAAGGTAAGAGTAATATATCATTCGTAACTGTAAAGGGTCTACTTTTATTTGTGTGCACTCACAATATCAACAAAACGTTGTGCTTTTATAAAATAAAGAAATCAAACATGATGCGCTTTCTGCCGTCTCTTCTTCTACAGGAACGCTTCACAAAAATTAACCAAAACTCAGCAAATACATGCCTCACAGACATGATAAATATATCTATAGAAAGCTTTAAATTACTACTTAACGAAATAAAACAAAACAAAAACAAAAAACGCTTTCATTATGATCATAATCTGTAAAGATGCACTACTCTCTAAAGGCGCGTCTAATGAAAAGGTGGACAGTCTCGGTAGCACGTTCTCGTGTTGTTTCCACCAGCGCAGCAATCTTTTTTCATCACTAATTGATGGATGTCTAAAATATATAAATAAGGAGAAGCCTAAAACAGGCCCGAGGCCCTGCCCTAGTCTGAACTATGACATGAAAATTGTCCCGAAGCCCAGCCCAAGGGGCGTAAAAAAGTCGGGGCCCGTCAGGCCCGGGCTGAAATGCAGGGCTCTAGCTCTGGTCTAGCACACAGAAAAGGATTTGACTGAAAATTTATCAGAAGAGATCATCTACGCAAAAGAGAAAAAGAGGCGGCTTTTCTGCATTAGGTATGTTTTTTTAATTTTTCTTTGTACAGCAGTTATTGTTCATTCTAAATTAATTTTTTAATGTAGAATATGTGTTACATAAATACATGAAATGTAGAACATATAACAGAGTGCTCGTGGCTCATCTGCCCCCCCCCCCTGCATAAAAGTGAAACTCCGTCTATGATCAGCTATTATTGAGTCAGTTCTGTGCTCTTCTATAACTGTCTGGTTTGGGTCAGCCAGCAGAAAGAATCATTGGTGTGCACCTGCCCAGTCTTCAGGACTTGTACAACTCCAGAGTGAAGAAACGGGCAGGAAACATCATCAAAGACCCCTCTCACCCCGGACACAACCTGTTTGCACTTCTCCCCTCAGGCAGACGCTACAGATCTCTGTGCACTAGAACATCTAGGCATAAAAACTGTTTTTTCCCCCATGCCATCTCCAGCTTAAACAGCTAACATATGAATCATTACCTGCGTTCTGTAATTCATTTCCATAATTCATTCTACAACCTTAATTAATGCCTCTTTCTCAAGTATTATGTAAATACATATGCATATCTCTTTATTTATATAGTTCTATATAGAGTAAATGATGCACAAATCTGTACATAAATCTACTGTTCCAGATTCATACACATTATTTATTGTTAGGTTTTACTATTTAAAGTTTTTTTTTTTTTCTTTTTTTCTTCTGTTCTCATGTCAAATGTGTATGCATGTATGTATGTACCAGGAGTACCTTAAAAAAACCACAACAAATTCCTCGTGTGTTTGCACACCTGGCGAATAAAGCTAATTCTGATTCTGATTCTGATTCTGATTCTGATGATTGTGCCGTTACTCCTTTCAAGCCGAAGTTCACAAAATTGGGTGTTATTTATGGGGAGTAGAATTATTTATTCATTTCAATGAATGTAATCGATTAGATATCATAATATTTAGGCTATAATATTATAAATCAGGTTGGTTTGTATTGCTGACATAATATGTAAATTATATGCGTGCGGCCCGCGAGACTTGCACTTGGACCATAGTGCGGCCCGGTGGAAAAAAAGCTTGAGAACCACTGCTCTAAACGGACATGTTTGACCACTGCACTCACGTCTGATGTCTTTTGCATGAAACAGTGTTCAACTTCGAAAAAACCTGTCTAGAGATCTCAAATGTGTTCCCATTGCACTGGCCGCATCTGACATTTTTCTAAGCAAAAACACGTACTGTGTCAATGCCACCTTGCTTAACTTTTTCAACATTTTATTTTTTCTGATGTGAAAAAAAGTTACATAGCCCAAAACTAACAAGAAAATAAAACTGAAACATTTAAATTTTAAGAACAATATTTAAGATTAATAGTATGCAGCAATAGCTGTTTTTGTTGCCATTATTAAATTATTTATAATACATATATTATTTTTATTGCCATAGTCTGAAGATTAGGCTGTTTATTCCTCTGCCAAAATGAATAAAACCGTAATTAAAAAAACAGTTTTACATATTGCCTATCGGATACAAACATATTTACTACTGTTTAAAAGTTTGGAGTTGGTAAGATTTTTCAACTTTTTTGAAAGAAGTGTCTAATGCTCACTAAGGCAGCATTTAATTTATCAAAAATATAGTTAAAAATATATTGTGACAGTAATATTGTGAAATATTATTAGTTTCCAATTTCTATTCTTTTTTTGTGTGATTGCAAATTTCCACAGATCCTTTAAAAAGCATTCTAATATGCTGATCTGGCGCTCAAAAAACATTTCATATTATCAATGATGAAAACGCTAGTGCTGTTCAATATTTGAACAGAACAATGTTTTTTTTTTCAGAATTCTTTAATCAATAGAAAACAATTACTGAAATAGAAATTAGGGGTGCTCCGATCAGGATTTTTGAGGCCGATTACCGATTGCCGATCACAGAAAGCAGTATCTGTCGATACCGATCTTTTTAAAGCCTTCTTTTTATCATTTATAACTATTTATATTGATACTCCAATCAGGATTTTTAGACATTTATTCAGCGCCTGAATTTAATTTTTGAAAATAGGGGGAATTCCCCTCTTAGGTGACGACAGCAGAAAGAATCATTGGTGTGCACCTGCCCAGTCTTCAGGACTTGTACAACTCCAGAGTGAAGAAACGGGCAGGAAACATCATCAAAGACCCCTCTCACCCCGGACACAACCTGTTTGCACTTCTCCCCTCAGGCAGACGCTACAGATCTCTGTGCACTAGAACATCTAGGCATAAAAACTGTTTTTTCCCCCATGCCATCTCCAGCTTAAACAGCTAACATATGAATCATTACCTGCGTTCTGTAATTCATTTCCATAATTCATTCTACATCCTTAATTAATGCCTCTTTCTCAAGTATTATGTAAATACATATGCATATCTCTTTATTTATATAGTTCTATATAGAGTAAATGATGCACAAATCTGTACATAAATCTACTGTTCCAGATTCATACACATTATTTATTGTTAGGTTTTACTATTTAAAAGTTTTTTTTTTTTCTTTTTTTCTTCTGTTCTCATGTCAAATGTGTATGCATGTATGTATGTACCAGGAGTACCTTAAAAAAACCACAACAAATTCCTCGTGTGTTTGCACACCTGGCGAATAAAGCTAATTCTGATTCTGATTCTGATTCTGATTCTGATGATTGTGCCGTTACTCCTTTCAAGCCGAAGTTCACAAAATTGGGTGTTATTTATGGGGAGTAGAATTATTTATTCATTTCAATGAATGTAATCGATTAGATATCATAATATTTAGGCTATAATATTATAAATCAGGTTGGTTTGTATTGCTGACATAATATGTAAATTATATGCGTGCGGCCCGCGAGACTTGCACTTGGACCATAGTGCGGCCCGGTGGAAAAAAAGCTTGAGAACCACTGCTCTAAACGGACATGTTTGACCACTGCACTCACGTCTGATGTCTTTTGCATGAAACAGTGTTCAACTTCGAAAAAACCTGTCTAGAGATCTCAAATGTGTTCCCATTGCACTGGCCGCATCTGACATTTTTCTAAGCAAAAACACGTACTGTGTCAATGCCACCTTGCTTAACTTTTTCAACATTTTATTTTTTCTGATGTGAAAAAAAGTTACATAGCCCAAAACTAACAAGAAAATAAAACTGAAACATTTAAATTTTAAGAACAATATTTAAGATTAATAGTATGCAGCAATAGCTGTTTTTGTTGCCATTATTAAATTATTTATAATACATATATTATTTTTATTGCCATAGTCTGAAGATTAGGCTGTTTATTCCTCTGCCAAAATGAATAAAACCGTAATTAAAAAAACAGTTTTACATATTGCCTATCGGATACAAACATATTTACTACTGTTTAAAAGTTTGGAGTTGGTAAGATTTTTCAACTTTTTTGAAAGAAGTGTCTAATGCTCACTAAGGCAGCATTTAATTTATCAAAAATATAGTTAAAAATATATTGTGACAGTAATATTGTGAAATATTATTAGTTTCCAATTTCTATTCTTTTTTTGTGTGATTGCAAATTTCCACAGATCCTTTAAAAAGCATTCTAATATGCTGATCTGGCGCTCAAAAAACATTTCATATTATCAATGATGAAAACGCTAGTGCTGTTCAATATTTGAACAGAACAATGTTTTTTTTTTCAGAATTCTTTAATCAATAGAAAACAATTACTGAAATAGAAATTAGGGGTGCTCCGATCAGGATTTTTGAGGCCGATTACCGATTGCCGATCACAGAAAGCAGTATCTGTCGATACCGATCTTTTTAAAGCCTTCTTTTTATCATTTATAACTATTTATATTGATACTCCAATCAGGATTTTTAGACATTTATTCAGCGCCTGAATTTAATTTTTGAAAATAGGGGGAATTCCCCTCTTAGGTGACTCTTGTGAGAGGGGAAGCAGCTTTCACACAGGAGTCCACTACTGATCTGTGGCTGTTTACCACAAACACAACATTTATCCATTATTTTGATTTCAAATCCAAACATTGTCACTGAAAATGCTTTTTCAGCATTGCAATTCTTTTTTTACACAGTACAGTAATACAATCTTTCACAGACATGTTTAAACACAATAAATATAAGCAACACATTATTCAATGCTTTTTACTTTTGCATTTACTTCTAGATTTATATATTAAGCTGCTCAAGCAAGTGGCAAAACATTTAAACTACTTTTCTTACGTTAATCACAAACTTACCATTGACAGAAATAGTCAGCTCTACTGCCTTTCCTTTTGCATTGAAATCTTTATTACAAGCAATCCTGCGGTTCATAAAGAACTTTGTTTTCCTACCTCCACGAGTGCCATCTATTATTGCCTTATCTAAAAGTGTGCTTTCCCTTTAAACCTAGCCAAAAAGCCATATGTGTTGACTGTGAAACACAGTATACTTTAATAATATGCATCCATGGTGTAATTACTACATTTTCGTGTGTCAATTCTTGTTCATATTTACTGCAAGCAATGCGCTGTTACTTTAATTCAGCTTGCAGCGCAGCAAACAGACTCGGTGCGGAGGATCTCTGCACTGCAGCAGACGCACCGCTCCTGAACGCATTGCCGGACCGCAACCGTGTGCAGTGTGCACACTTTAATCCATTAACATGAGCGCGGAAAAAATACGCACTGCATACGCACTGCAAACGGAGTAATGTGAACCTGGCATTATGTGTGTGCGCTGCGAGTGTGCATGAGTGCACGGTGTCCAGGAGAGCGCGCGAGCGCTGAATGGTTAAACCCTGGCAAGAATTAAAAAGAAATGCAAGTACCTCACCTTCAGCATTATAATTATTTCACCCGCGCCAGACAGAGACTGAGACTGTGCCGCTGCATGTCATGCCAAACCTCTCACAGCAGCTTCATCAGTTTGAGATCGTTTTTTTTAGATCAGCCTTTTTAGAGACCGCCGATCAATCATCCCAAATTGATTATCGGCCGATAGTGATCGGTAGCAGATTAATCAGAGCACCCCTAATAGAAATCTTGTAACATTTATGGTCATTGTAATGAATAATTGAATGCCTCCTTGCTGAAAATAAGTATTAATTTCTTTAAAAAAAATTTTTTAACTGTAGTATACATATAGAATATTTAAATCGGTTTTATAACCATGGGATACAAAAACTGAATTGGGAAAAAGTTGACTGTGTGAAAGAGTATTCTTATTGTTGTATGTATGATCATTTGATTTATTGTCACTTGTTGGAATATCATTTAAATAGTTGTGGACCTTTTATAAATTCTGTATTAATGAAAATCTATTTTAAGTCTATTTTTTCTATTTTAAGTCCAACAATGTAATAACATTTTTTATTTCTTTTAAATGGAAGAGTTAAACAAGTGGAGAGTAAAGGAGAGCCAGAAAACACATGCCCAACATGCAGCAGAATGTCTTCATTCTAAGATTAGTAAAACCAATTGCACTTATTGCACCAGTGAGAATTCTCATTTAGACACACAAACACAGGAAGAGATACAAGAAGGGAAATTTCAGGAACAAGAGAATAATACCCTCCCCACCCATCTCACCCTTGGGACCAAAAAAAACCATTTAAAAAAAATAAAGAAAGCAGGAAAGAAACAGAAATAGAAGTCTCCAAAGTGTCAAACATCAGAAGTTATGTGATTAATAGGGAAAGTGGTAATATAAACACAGGCTAGATGTAGGGCAGACAGTCTTCCCAGTACACATCTTCTGACCCACTTCTTTATGCCCACACCCTATTCAATAGGTCTGGCTGCTTTCATTTCAAGATTCTGTTCTTTCTTTTTCAGCTCATGAGAAGCATGACTGGGCATGGCAGGGCAGGACGTGACACTGCCAATAACGACCACACCCAAATCAGACCTCATCTGTGCAAGCAAAGCTCTTCACCTGTCTCATAACCTGCAGCAGGGACTTCCAGGTAAGGCAGCGCATGGGTGCGCCAGATTGTGCAGAAATGTCTCTGTGTGTGTGTGTGTGTGTGTATGCTACTGTTTATGGGATGTGCTTTTGTGTATAAATCTTAAGGGCATGAACAAACTAAGCTTTATTACCACGTAATACCTAGTAATCTGGATGTTGCGATTACATAAAAAAAGTAAGATCTTGTACAAGCAGAATTATACTAACATTAACCAAAGTAATAACAAACTTAAATAAGCTAACATAATGTATGGCCAATTTTGGTGCAAAGGTGAATATAAACTAGAGCTAACAACAAATCTAAAACCAAAATCAGTCACAAAATTGATTTCATTTTTGCACTAAGTTGATGTATTTCCTCAGCGACCAGCACGGATCAGCTCTAAGCATTACGAAGCGGATATCGTCCTCTTTTGGAAGACCAAACAAAGTAGTTTCACTTTCACAACGAAGCACACAGCGTCTTCAGGACATGGCAGCAGCGGCAGCAACAATACTACAGCGAGAATAAAAGTTATGCCTTCTTTCTTTGCGTGAACATTTTGGCGGCGTTATGCAAATCTTCCCACATATTGAGGTAGATATGTGGGGGCGTGTTAGAACGAGCCATTTTAGGAGGGTGTGGCTGACTCTGAACTTTGATAAAGAATATCTCTTTGGATTTGAGACTTTAGTCTTTGCAACTTTACAGATTTTCTTTATGCACCAAGAGCTTGTAACACTCCAAAGAGAAAGGAAAAAATGAAATCGCATCATATGACCCCTTTAATTGAATTTGTAAAGGTATCATACTGCCAGTTTGTTACTTGGCCATTTATATGCGGAATTTACAATGTTCACAGTGATAATAGTTATCGTGTGATTGTTTGTGTTTCACCTTGTAGTTTCTGATTCTCCCTCTCCATCCTCAGCAGGAGAATTTGTTGAAGAATTGCTTTCCTCCATAACGCTCTTAGCTCCGCCCCACTCCTCCTTCTCCTCTCCTCTGGCACCGCCCCCAGGATGCTCTCCCCGCCCCCCACTCCGCCTCCTAGTGCCATTCTGTTGCCAACCTCTAAGGTGGATTCTGGAAAACAGAATAGTTTATGTCACAATAGTATAAAATTAACATGAACTACCAACATTTGCCTACATAAATTACCAACAATGTCACCCAACATCATCTACAGTAAACAACATCTACATCAACTATTAATATCATCATGTCTATGTTTGTAATTATACCGTGATTTCAGCAGTGACCAGTGAAGTTTTGTGATTCGGAATTGTGGTATGTAGTCAGTACACCATAAAAAATTTTATGTAATTTTTTTTACAGAAAAAGGTCATTTTTATACTTTCCATATAATGTAAAAAACTGTAAATGGTTTAACATTACATTATATGTAATTTTACTGCAAAATAAATGCAAAATGTATGGGTTTTAGCAATAAACCCTATGAATCTATGAATTGCCATATAATTCACAATTTAAAAAACAGTAAAAGGACATTCCTAGAATTCACATATGATTAACAGCATATTTTTTTACAAAGTATGTCCCTATTAAGTAAATATTGTTATAAGGTATTAAATAAACATTAATAAAATAAAGAGAAACAGAAATGACAAACAAAAATAAATAATATAAGAAAAGATTAGAAATAAAGTAAACTTTATCAAGTATTTTGGTAAGTTCAGAAATAGAAAAAAGAAGAAAAAGAAGAACAACAGGTAAAGTAAAAGGTGAAATAATACTACTTAAATGTAACCATTTAATTTTTGTGGCTGTTTACAATAATTTAATACAAACACAATTGCACTTAATGTCTCTCCAAGACAAACAAGTGTATTTGAATGTTCACACAAATATCAACTACAATAGCTACCAATCCGAAAACAATGACCATCATCTTTCTAAATCAACAACGCCTATATCAATTACCAACATTGCCATTACTTATCACTGGTATAAAATATCATTCACGTAAGCTTAAAATTCTTCAGATCAAGGTTAATAAGCTTACACTAAATAAAAGCTTCAATTCATATTACTGTAACCTCTGAAAACATGTACAGTTAACATGCTATCATAGTAAATGATAAAGCTAAAAGAACCTAAAATAAAAAGTCTCTGATTTCCCCACACTTTAATAAACAGTAGGTGTATTGCATAACGGCACGGTCACAATAATTGTTTTTTTTTCGTTTTCTCTCATGTTTGCAAAAATTAACACTTAACAAAAGAGCAAACCACAAAACACACAGAAACACATGCATAACACTCAAATACAATTGTCCATGCGTACAGGCAGAGGTGTTAAAAAATAAAGCGAACACCACCCAAACGATAGGGTGGCTCCGAGACAAAGTGCTAAATTGTGCATAAAGAAAAATAAAATGTACTGTTATATATAGTATAAACACAGAGTGAGATCACCTAAAACACTGTGCTGCATAATCACAAGGAAAAGAAAAATCAAATCAGAGTGTTGAAATAAAACAGCATTCACCTGTAGATTTTCAAACCTATAATTGTCAAGAGGTTGTTGTTTTCCCAATTTTCTCATTCCAGTGGTGACAAAATACCCCAGATTCACTTTATTATTGTGACATTTCATATGTACAAATATTTGTGGCTGTATACAATACCAATACACAGCAAATTTTTTTTTTTTGGACAGGAAACCTACCATAACAATGTTAGAAACAAACAAACAAAAAAAATATGTGTGAGTAGAAAATTTACTGAGACTTTACTGAGATTTTTTTCACCGACTAAAACGAGACGATGATGAACTAAAACGCGTTTTGAATGACAGAAACTATGATGAAAATCTATTGACATTTTCGTCAATGAATAAATACGAGACAAAAATGTTAGGGAGGGACGATTTGGGAAGAGATTCGTTCAGAACGAATCTGCTGCGTAGTTAGATGCGTAGATATGAACCGGTGGGACATAAGCTAACATACACTTGCTGCACGTCTCATAAAACATACAAAAATGTCGATATCTGGGAGTAAGAGAAGAGCAGACATATGGATAAATCTGACGACGCAAAAGAGAACTCAATTCGGTCCGGTTTTCTGAGTGCAGACACTGAAGCAGCGTCACTCACACAGCACACGAGTACTATTTCGCATCTCATGAACGGAGAAATACACAAAAAATGATGTTGAATTGTCTGTTTTGACGAGTATTCATGCAAACACACTCGGTTATGTCTCATTTGAACATAAACAGTTGGGAGAATATTGGACGTGTATCAGTACATTGCATCCAGTTTTAAAGGGACAGCAGCCTAATTTAGTTGCTATTGTCTGTGGCATTGATGTTAATCAAGCAACAAAAGAAAGACAGAAAATCACTCACTGCTCTTGATTGAATCACTTTAGTAGCCCTAAAGACTAATCTAAATTTATTTATAGAAACAGTTTTATAAAGAATGTGGTAAACAAGTTGTTATAAAGAATGCATAATTAGCCTATATAACCATTTGTATTTCATTGAAAAGAAGACCATGTTCTTGTTCTTTATGAGAAGTGGTTTTATTAAATTTTTACATAAAGGCTTGTAGTGTCACCGCAGTTAAATCGGTGTCTATCATGATAAAACCTTAATATCAAACTAGTGAATTTGGAAACCCATTAGATTTTAGCAGACTAAATTTACTGTAGATTTAGTCGACTAAAATCTTATGATATTTAGTCGACTAAAACTACACTAAAACCTTAAATTCAGATGACTAAAATATGACTAAAACTAAACGGCATTTTAGTCAAAAGACTATGACTAAAACAGAATCAAAATTCGCTGTCAAAATTAACACTGCTGAGACTCTAACTGAAGTAGATCAAAAAAGGTAACCTTTTACCTTTTGGGGGCCACCAAGTTGAGATCATATGACCAGACAAACACTGTTAACTTAGATAAATAACTGTGAAAAGAGCACTTCCACAAAAACATTAAAGGTACCCTGAAATGCTTAGAAACACGCAGCGTTACTCTATGTATTGACGTCATTTTAACTGAAACAGGAAGACAGGGCGGGACATATCAAGCAGCCCCGCACCTTTTTAAAATAGCCAATAGCGTTCACTTATATCACAGCTTGGGCTAGAGCCGTTCAGAGCCATTGAGCTCCGTAAAGCCACATTTGACCGGGTATGCCAGCCACAATCTCATCCATATTGCTATAAAATATAGCATTCTGCGCCGACTCGCGCATGTGATCCGCTCCAAGCTATCGGGTCTCTGGACGGGAGCAGAGTGTGTGTGTGGTGCGGTGGTTAGCGTGACACAGCGCAAAACCAGACTTCTTTTTTTCCTCAATGGAAAGCATATTTACAGTGTTTGAATCATTCCCTGTCCCCTATATAGTGCACTACGTGCCATTCACTGTACAGAAAATACTAATTCTGTGGACAAGTGACTGATTTCAGCCACGGCTTCAGCGTCTATATAGTGTAGGGGGCGGGCACTTCGGATTCTAGAGAGCATTTGATTGGACAGAAAGTTTGATGAGAAGCTGAAGTACGATGTGATGTCAAAAAAAATCGTTGAGCCGTTTTGGCAGAAGTGACGAACTGCAAGCTTTGAATGCTTATATCTTCTAAATGCGAATTTTGTCACCGTTTTGGAGCACACTGCCTTATAGATAACCTTAAGACTAACATATTGATACTAACACCCAAAAAACTTTAATTTTGATTTCATGGGGACTTAAATAACTTTTAAAAAAATAGTGACACTAGATTCATGTTGCCAGTTATATATTATATTTAAAATGCATTTTATTATTTAAAAGACTCCCTGTTATAAATGTATTACAAATTGTTATATTTTTTACTGAAAAAATTCAAATAATTTAAATTAATAAATAAATATAATAATATAAAATAAAATAAATAATAATAAATGTATAGGGAAAATGGCAGGAGGGCATTTACAACCAATATTTGAGATTCCTGCATACACGGTAATATACAAGTCAAGTACAACTTCTCAAGACGTGCCTTTATATATACACACACACACACGGTCTTGGTCAGACAATGTTTCTGCCTAACATATTTTAAGGCTTTCAACAGAAGGGCCATACAACTTCTCTCAAAACAGCAATTTCTTATATCAGGAATCATACACACACACACACACACACACACACACACACACACCTGACCCAGTTCCAGTGGGGTGGAGCAGCACATGAGTTTGAGTGTATGTGTGGAGATTGCTACAGCGGACACTGACGCACTCGGACACTTGGGCGCCGGTCACTCCCTCTGCAAACACACACACGCGCGCACGTGCGTGCACACATGCACACACGCACACTGACCAGTCCCTCTGTAAATAAGAGGTGTTTCTGCCCAGACCAACGCCTTGCAAGTGTGCAAACACACATATATAAGTGGGTCAATAAGGCCGGTGCTTTCCTGTAGATATCTGTCAACATGACCTCCTGCAAAACACCACACCCAACACACACACATGCATACATTACCTCATTAACACAAACATTACTTCATTCAGCGCAGACACACACTTGTCAAGACACACCCAAATATACTGGAGAAACACACACACAACAAGAGCGCTCTTGGCACGCATTCTGCTTTAAGGAAGTGTACTCATATTACTGCACAGAAATCAACATACATTTTTCCGTAAACGAAAAAAGGTCAGTTCTCCAGAATCAGATACTGGACACCTTTTAATTGAGCAAACAAACACAGTCCAACACAACTATGGAAGCCTGTTTTAGCTTTAAAGAAAGAAAAGTATTTGAGACTTCATATGTCACAATTTCAATTTTATTTCTTGCAATAGTAACTTTATATCTCACAGTATGACTTTATATCTTATTTTAAACTTGAATTATTTTGTAACAACTGTTAAACCTGGGCTCCAACACCATACTTTGCAGGTATTTAATTTTTTTGAGCCTATGAAGTTAAACAAAAGTGTGTATAATTAATCATCATTCTCTCATTCACACACACACACACACACACACACCTGAGGGGTGTTTTGACATCCGGAACAACATTTACTGCGAGGTGCTGCCAAGTCTAATGAGCTACCAACTTCAAAATAACAGACCTGATTTGCTGTTTTGGCAGCTCAAGAAAGAAAGGCATAAAACAGGTCAAGAAAAGAAGAAAAGCAAGCACTGACAGAACCATGTCTGGGTGCGGGGGGGAAATGAGGAAGGTGATAATCATTTTAATTCTGTTTCTTCACCAAAAGAAACATCAAGACCAAGTTGGTTGTCAGTTGTCAAACTCACTTAAATGAATTCTTTACCACATCATTAAGAGCAAGAGCGCTATCTAGTGGACATCAACTGTTACCGCAGCATGTAGAGGCACTGACTGTACTGTACACTGTAAAGAGTAGTTTGCATTGATGTACTCTACTTACATATTCAACTAGGGTGTTACCTTTGGAATCTGAGCCCTTCTGTGGTGTGGCAACTCTTAAGAAGATCTGTTGTCTCCAGGAGTGTTGCCGGCTACATAATGGACTGTCATCCCCAACAACACAAACTGCTCCAGGACTGGACAGGGCCGCCACGTCACTAAACACACATAGAAATACATAAGCTAAGGCATCCATTCACAAATATATACACATACAGACAGACAGCAGTCACAGACTTCTGTCAGAATAGACATAGCATATTTAATTTCTATTAGCATATTAAATTTGAAAGCTCATAAATCAAGACCAAAAAAAACATTTCAAAACAATCCTAGACCAACTTATTACTAGTGATTTGAAGCATTTTGAGGATTTTTTGTAATTTTCAAGTACTCAAGTAATCTATCTATCTATCTTTAAAAAAATGTGACATTGTGTTCATAATATGAAATAACATCAGCTGATATTAGATTTTTTTTTTTTTTGTACGTTTTTTAAACGTACTGTACCCTTGCTACTATGCAGCACTCACTTTATCTTTAAAAACACTAATAATTCATCACTGTTAAAAGTAATGTTTAGGAAATCCCAAAATGTATTATTATATAGTGTATAATGCGGTGATGTATTTATTTTATTTTTAAAATATGATACTGCATTTAATTCACAAACACTAGGCTATCCATTTTTAATGGTTTCAAAATAAGCATAATGTCTATGTTTGTCTTCTGAAAAAACAAATGGCTGCAATATAACAAAGAGTGAAAAATTTAAGGGGGTCTGAATACTTTCCGTACCCACTGTATATATGCATTAACAAAAACTCTGTGGAACAAGTAAGCGATTAGTTGATTTTCGGTGCACATCCTAATTCATTACAAGAACATTTATCTTTGTCTAATAAGTCCTTATCCACATGAGCCTCGGTGGCAGGTGCAGAAAAAGAACAGAGATGGAAGACAGAAAAATGGAAAGATGGATTGGCAGAATGCAAAGAAGAAACAGAGTACCTCTTTCTCTGAGAGTCACTGGTATCATCACTCTCCACTACAGGGGCCAGAAATTTGAGGAAATTTGGAACAGAGGAGGAGGAGTGTAATCTTGCTCTAAAGCCACTCAGTCCTGATGGACTGAGTGATAGAGCATGAGAAAAAGAGAGAAAGAAAGAGGCCACAGAGTAAAGGAGTGAGACAGGGAGTCACTGTAATATACAGCCTCAATGGACTGAAACAGCACAAAAGTGAAATCTATCCTGTTCTTGAATTAAACTTCACAGCACAGCACAGAAACTTCAGAAGAAGAAAAAACACAGAAAAAAATACCCTGACCTGTTTGTGAATGACAGTAGTACAGAGAAAGACACATACACACACCTCACCTCCGCTTGAGGGGCCGGGTGGAATGATCAAGAGCAAATGTACGAGGCCTCAACGGCCGCTGACACACAGGAGAGGAAGAGGCCGGAGGGGAGGAAGGACTGATGAAAATACAGAAAGGATGGAAAAAATAAAACGCGGGCGCAAAGGAATACGAAAGCAGAGATGCACAGAATGAAAAAGTGAAGCACACAGTGAACTGAATTCACACTGCAGGCTAAAAAATGTGATGTAAGAACAGGAAAGAGAAATCCACACACCCTTCTCTAAAAGCACCTCCCACAGTGATTGAATGACAGGAGTCCGTCACTGACATTGTACATGTAAACAGTTTGCAAATGTTTGAAAATGCAAATATTAAAATTGAATTCTATTTGAATTAAGTCATTTGGGTGCACAACTAAAAAAAATTTAATTTGCAGTTGGTGGTTTGGATTTTGTCCACATTTTGTTTCCACAGACACAAACTATGTCTTTCCTCCTTAATTTTACATCCCCATAAAAACCATTGCAAATTTATTGTGAATAGCCAGTCCTAAATTACATTTAAATATATTAGGGCTGGGCAAGTTAACGCATTATCATCACGTAACGCATTAATTAATTAACGCAGATTTTATTAACGCAATTATTTTATCGCACATTAACGCAGTTTTATTATTATTATTTTGAAAGTCCGTTGCTCACTGGCTCTGAATACACATACAGACAAACCATGGGTCACAGGAGGGGTGGGATGTTGATCAGTACTGGCTTGGGATGGGCATCATCACGCGTCTCAACCAATGACAGCATTTGGGGAGGGCCTAAGACTGCAGCAGCGCTCACATGAACACTCCCGATAAAATTATTTAGGCTAAGCATCAATATTCACAAACTGTTCACTGTTATTTTGAACAGAAAAGAATGCAACGTGCTCGTAATCACGGCTTCATAAGTGGGAAATAGGAAGTTTGCGATAGCACGTGAAGACCGCAGAGAAGCGCTCTCGCTCAGCACATGCATAGTGCATTGTTTTGTTAACTTTGTGGTTTATTATTTTGAGTCGTTTGGGACGCACGGTGACATACGGCCCTCTCACAGTATATATACTCAATCATGCTGCATGTATCATAAGTTCCACGCTCCCGCACGGTTAGCACTCACACTCACTAATCTAAATATATAACTGAACCACGCTCTGGCCCACCTCTTCCAACCGAGCCAGGGCCAGCTAAACGAACGGCACGGAGCGATCACACTAGTTAAACGAACTGGGCTTTGGGTGTCAAAACGCACTCTGGCACAGTTAAGATTGCCTAGTAAGAGTACACCCTTATTCTCCCGCATCCCGCACACAGGAGACTCTACCCGTCCGCACCCGCACTCGCCCATCAAAGTTTTGTCCCGCGCTGCACTCTGCTGCGTTGGGTCCCGCGATGCTCGGAAGGTGCCTGTTTTAATGTTATGATCGAGGCTCTGGACTCGGAGCATAACTTGTTTTTCTATAACAAACTATAAAATATTTTCTATAAAAACGTTAATGCCCTGGCATTGGCAAATTTGGTTTTATATTTAATTTGATTACATTAATGTTAAGTTGAGATTTACAATAAATATTTTAACTGCTACTATGTAAAAGGAATACTGCTGTAAAAAAGCACCTTATTTGTTTAAAGTCTTTGCCAACCAAATGTTATTGCATTTTTGTTCATATAGTTAAGTACTTTTAAAGGTGGGGTAAGCGATTTTTCAAAAACGGTTTAGAAAACTGATTTGGGCCGAGTAGCAAAACAAACTTGTAACCAATCAGCAGTAAGAGGTGTGTCTACTCATGATGTGGAAGAGAGAGAGCATTCAGTGCACAGGACGGACATTAGTAAGTCGAGCGACAGAAAGATAGAGATGGCGGATAAAAAACAAAAGAGGAAAACATCTGCGGAACAAAAGAACGTAGTGGCACGTAGTGCACTATATAGGGGGCAGGGAATGATTCAAACACTGTAAATATGCTTTCCATTGAGGAAAAAAAGAAGTCTGGTTTTGCGCTGTGTCACGATAACCACCGCACCACACACACACACACGCTGCTCCCGTCCAGAGACATGATAGCATGGAGCGGATCACATGCGTGAGTCGGCGCAGACCACAAAATGTATCGGAGCTATTTGAATTCTACACAGAATGCTATATTTTATAGCAAAATATGGATGGGATTGTGGAACAAAAGAAGGCTTAAGGCAATAAGGGAAGAAGTAGGACCCGTGTAAATATCGGATCAGCTTTCCAGCGCTGGAAAGAACTCAAGGAGCAGAAGGCCTGCGATCGGACGCTGAGGATGCTTTGTGTGTAGACAGCATCACTAATTATAATGAGTTCTATAGTATTTTGTCGCGCCACACCACTCGCGTCCGGTGTTGACGCGGTGTAACATTGGTCTTGCTTTGTTTCACAGAACTAATCGTTGCCTGGGTTGCCTACGTATGTGTGGGGCAGAGCTATCAAAATAGACCCTTTTGGGGTAGGGGCGTGTTTGTTTTGGTGATTTCAAATGTCAACATTGGCTACCAGAAATCACTTACCCCACCTTTAAATGAAAAAAGTGCACAATACACTACTTTTGAATTCATTATTGAATTTTGTGCATAACAATGCAATTAATCGCGATTAAAAAAATTTAATCGTTGCCCAGCACTAATATATATTAATGATGTAAGAGTTCTGCCTTTTGTCGCGCCACACCACTCGCGTCCGGTGTTGACGCGGTGTAACATTGGTCTTGCTTTGTTTCACAGAACTAATCGTTGCCTGGGTTGCCTACGTATGTGTGGGGCAGAGCTATCAAAATAGACCCTTTTGGGGTAGGGGCGTGTTTGTTTTGGTGATTTCAAATGTCAACATTGGCTACCAGAAATCACTTACCCCACCTTTAAATGAAAAAAGTGCACAATACACTACTTTTGAATTCATTATTGAATTTTGTGCATAACAATGCAATTAATCGCGATTAAAAAAAATTAATCGTTGCCCAGCACTAATATATATTAATGATGTAAGAGTTCTGCAGACCTGATTTGTGCTGTTCAGTGTGGTGGAGCTGGAGGAGTTGCTCTCTCCTTCACTGTTCTCCCTCTGGGATTTGGACTTACTGCTGCCCTATTATTTAAAGACATACATTTTTCCATAAATTACATGTATCTTGCTACAAGTCCTATAGTCTACTCGTGTTCAAAATGTGTAAAATGTATGCATACCTTCCAGATCCCCTCCAGTGATTCAGTGAGGGATCTTTTTGCTCTAGTCTTGAGCTCCTCCAGACGCACTCGACTGGAACTGACGGTGCCTTCAGCATTCACCGCAACCTCCTGAGAAGTCTAACACATGCATACATACAGAATTGTATATGGACAGACATCTATCTCCAAAACCCCAAGATCTCAGTTGTACTTTTAGTGAGGTGTAATATTTACTTTTCACTTTTACTTTTAAAACAGACTGACATAATGGGAGTCCATAAGGAGCTTGATGACATTAAATGGAGGTGTACCTTTTTTGTTTGTCCGTTGTGTGTGTGAGTGTGTGTCTTTTGTCTCTCCTCATACAGTCGTCTTAGACATGTCACAATTAACTCGTTCTCTTCCTGATCTGACTTAGGCCTGGCTTTCTGTTCAAACACACAAACAAAGGTTTAACTTCTGCAAATTTCCACAAGGTGGCATCATCGATCTTACAGAGCACACATGGTCAGAGAGAAATCCAACCAGCAGAGAGCAGAAGGAATTTACTCAGCATTTCTTACAAATTTATTACAATATTTTCACAATTTAAGCTAGTCTGAGGACCAAAACTACTACATATATAAAAGTTATGTGAAAGAAGGGGTCAATTTATAAAATCAATATATTTAAATCAAGGGGTATATTTAAATTAATATTGCAAAGACAAATCTCTTTATGTTGCACCTTCAAAGCTGAAATTAAATCTAAACGTCTGCCACAAAGTCAAAAATCTAGACACATAATGCTCAGAGGATAGCAGTCCATTCATTCATCATCAGGATGTTAAGAGTTCAGGTTTGAGTGTAGTTTCAGGATTCTAGATGAGTGGACTAACTGGTTTCATTTACACCAGTCACACCCTCTGAACAGAACACACATTCCTTGAATGCCGCACTTAAAGGATTTGACACACACTGCTAATCCTAAGAACAGGGAAGCTAAAGCGTATTTGTGTAGTCTGTAATAGCGGTTTTAAGTTTGGAATAACTGAACTCACCATGGTGCTCTCAAACACAGCTGCCTGCTCCTGATTATCCAGACCTGCCAAATGCTTCTGCAGTTCCAGTTTAGCTTTGGATGGATGAAGACCTGCACATAAACAGAGTCATGCCATGCACAAAGAAACAAACACAAGTATGCACCGCTGCATCCCATAGAATTCTGAAATAAATAAATCTCTCATCCTAATTCATGTTCTGAATAAACAATTTTTCAATTCTGCCATTATTACAGTGTTTAAGGGATCGTTCACATAAAATGTACAACTCCGTCATAACTTACTCACATTTAATTTCAAATCTGTATGATTTCCATTCTTCTATGCAACACAAAAGGAGATATTATGAAAATTCGGTAACCCTTTAGTATAGGGACCAATTCTCACTATTAACTATTTGCAAATCAGCATGCCTGTTATTAACATATTGGTTGTTTAGCGGAGACCAGGACAACTAGATGAGCCCCAGATACAGATCCCCTGTAAAGACCTTGTCTCAGACGACCACCGGGACAAGACCACAGGAACCAGACGAGTCCTCTGCACAATGTGACTTTGCTGCAGCCTGGAATTGAACAGCTGGTTTCGTCTGGTCAGAGGAGAACTGGCCCCCCGACTGAGCCTGGTTTCTCCCAAGGTTTTTTCTCCATTCTGTCACCGATTGAGTTTTGGTTCCTTGCCGCTGTCGCCTCTGGCTTGCTTAGTTGGGGACACTTCATTTCCAGCGATATCATTGACTTGATTGCAAAGATATTATTTAAACTGAACTGAGCTGGATGATGACATCACTGAATTGAATGATGAACGGTCTTTAACTGAAAAATGAGTGTTTACTATTGTCATTTTGCATTATTGACACACTATTTTCCTAATTAATGCTGTTCAGTTGCTTTGACACAATCTGTATTGTTAAAAGCGCTATATAAATAAAGGTGACTTCACTTGACTTGTTTACTAGATCCCTAATCCTACCCAATTTGACAACTACCTTACTTACTATTAGTAAACAGCAAATTAGGAGTTTGAGGCAAAAGTCATAGTTAATGGTTTTTAGTAGCAAGAATTGGACTTTAAAATAAAGTCTGACCGAAAATTCTCCCATTGCCCCTTTCATAAAAAAAAGTATAGTGACCAAGGGGGTAATAAGTCCCAAAAAGGGCAAGAAAGATTTTAAGTATTTTTTTTTATTAATAATATTTTCAAATTAAAAGTAAATGTGCATATAATGTAGTTATTTTAATACTAACAATTCTAAATTGTTCTTTTGTAAATAAATAGATAAAATCAAATTTAGCAATGTCTTCCCTAATCTCATTTGCGTAAGTTGTTGCGTGACGAATCTGCATTTTGGCATATCTGCATATTCACAGTTTTTACTATGTACAATAACTGCAGAGAAATCTGGACCTAACCAAAATAAAGTCAGATGAAGAAGCCATGCTTGACGACTCCAGACCTGCATAGTCTCATAAAAGTAATCCGCTGGACGCTCCGTTGTAGCAGCTGGGTATACTACATTTATGTCAGGAAGAGGACTATTTACATCCAAATTTACACAAAACAAAACCTAGACATAGATTTTACAATATAAATTAATTGGTCTTAATCGGCCCCGCCAAGCTCAATGTCAAGCTACGCCTATGATAAGGCGTTATTTTTTTAAATAAATCAATATTTTATCCAGCAAGGGTGCATTGTTAAATTGGTCAAAAGTGACAGTACTTTTACATTGTAACAAAAAAATCTATTTAAAATAAATTCACCAAAGAATCCTGAAAAAGTATAAGAGGTTTCTACAAAAATATTATTTAGCACAACGGTCTTCATCATTAATAAAAAGAAGAAATGTTTCTTGAGCATCAGTTTACCATATTAGAATGATTTTTGAAGGATCATTTGACACTGAGGAGTGGAGTAAAGGCTGCTAAAAATTCAGCTTTACATCACAGAAATAAACTACATTTTAAAATATATTAAAACACTATTAAAAATGTTTCAGTTTTTATTGTATTTTGCAGCCTTGGTGAGCACAAGTGACTTTTCTCAAAAATATTTAGTAGTGTATATGTTTTTGTATGGAAAAAGGAGTGGGACCTTTTTTTCAAAATATCTCCTTTCATGATTCAAGAAAAAAAAAAAACAGACAGAATTGTAATTTTTGGTTGAACTATTTTTTTAGTGTACCAGAAAATCTGGCAATAAATGTGTGCACTAGAAGGTTTGTTACTCAGAACCTCTGACAGGTGCAAAAATAAAGGAATACAGTAAGAATGAGGAATGGGCTGATACAGGGATAAAACATGATAGCTATGAGTGATATGACAAAAAGTATATGTCTCACCCTCTATTCTGTCACACAGCTTGTGCAGCTGCTGTAGGGGACAACTGTCACACTGCTGACTCTGGGTCCTACTGTTCTGCTGGAGGGCGGCCACAGAGAACGCCTGTTTCAATGTCAACATGATCTCATCCACCTAAACATGAAAGAGTGACATTCACACAGAACAGCTGTAAGCGTCTATCTTGACAGATTGGAAAGAGTTTAGAGAACAATAACTGCATCCTGTAGAAGTATACTATTTATAGCTATAAATTCATTGAAGTAAAATTTCATAATTTCATGATATAGTATTTGTAACATGCAACAAAATATTTTTGTACATAAAAATTGCATTGTTCTTTGTGTGCTAAAACAGTTACATAAGACATAAGTATTTTCATTCTCAATTGACTGAACAAGAACATAACATTTCTGTCTTCTCTTAAGCAACTATTCGGAATATGCTCTTCAGACTGAAACAATGTATTCATCTCTCCTCATCTATTTATCAATGGTTCTCACCAGAGCTTCGTTAGCACACTGGAAAACATAGCAAACAAACTGGCAACCACCACATTCCACCGACTCCCTGCATATAAAGCCAAAGTGGTCCACATGACGAATACCCTAAAGAAAAAATAAATAAAGAAAAAATTAATAAGGGGAAAAAAACTTAAAGGGGCCAACTAGACACAACTAAACTACTGTTCAAAAGTTGGGGTTAGTAAGGCTTTTTAATGTTTTTGAAATAATTTTCTTATGCTCACTTAGGTTGCATTTATCTATAAAACAGTAATTGTGAAATATTTTTTTTTACAATTTAAAATAACTTCCTTAATTTACTATATTTTAAAATGTAATTTATTCCTGTGATGGCAAAGTTGAATTTTCAGCAGCCATTACTTCAGTCTTCAGTAGCTGCGTTTCCACTGTCGGGTCAAAAGCGGGCATGCTAGTGCGTGCCAGGGCCAGTCGCGTTTACACTGTCACTTAATTTAAAATAACTTCCTTAATTTACTATATTTTAAAATGTAATTTATTCCTGTGATGGCAAAGTTGAATTTTCAGCAGCCATTACTTCAGTCTTCAGTAGCTGCGTTTCCACTGTCGGGTCAAAAGCGGGCATGCTAGTGCGTGCCAGGGCCAGTCGCGTTTACACTGTCACTTCCGGGGCTTGATCGTGCCTCGTCGGTGCTTCCTCGGGGCCAATGGGCCAGGTTTTTTGGCCCAACGAAAATCTTGGGCCAAAGCGGGCCTGCTGGGGCTAGAGGAGTGGTTATGAACAAAGGCGGAGTTTCTCCACGTCTGGAGAGTGCCAGCACCGCGGATCATTTCATAAAGTTAACAGCTAACACCAGCATTAAAGGCTTTTAAAATAATTTTAGCTCAAAACTCACTTTCAGACAGAAGCGAGTGTTTGAAATAACTTCTGTTTGAGATCCGATGTGGATTATGATCACCATACAAAGCAGAAATATTTATAAGCGATGCAAAAGACTGCATGCTAGCCATTAACGTTAGGCTACCATAGTAAACATGTTAAATACGACCGCTTGAAGAAATCAGACGTCAGCTTCTTATTCTCTATCACAATCGTGTATTTATTTAGAAACATATTTTATCTGTCATAAGTCTCGTCTCGAGAGTTTAGCTCCGCCTATGTCATAAAAAGATAATAATGGTTTTTGTTCGGGAGCTTTTATAAAAATATAGAAATTATCATTCTTTCTAAATGTGATGTATATACTGTGACTACAAATCAACAGTAACAGACTCGACTGAATAAGTAGGTATGCTATGTTCATACCGCTTTATTTCTGTGTGACTAATTTTCAATCCTGACAAATTAATTCATTATAATCAATGTATCATTATTATTACTGTAAAACATCGATGCTTTTGGATTTAAATCTTTAACAAAGCATGCAAACAACAATCATGTATTTATTTAGAAACATATTTTATCTGTCATAAGTCTCGTCTCGAGAGTTTAGCTCCGCCTATGTCATAAAAATATAATAATGGTTTTTGTTCGGGAGCTTTTATAAAAATATAGAAATTATCATTCTTTCTAAATGTGATGTATATACTGTGACTACAAATCAACAGTAACAGACTCGACTGAATAAGTAGGTATGCTATGTTCATACCGCTTTATTTCTGTGTGACTAATTTTCAATCCTGACAAATTAATTCATTATAATCAATGTATCATTATTATTACTGTAAAACATCGATGCTTTTGGATTTAAATCTTTAACAAAGCATGCAAACAAACGGCCGCTTTTATCATGTTCGTTTTGTGATCGCACTAGTTCCAGTGACTTATTTCTTATTCGTTTTCTGCTAACTTCTCTTTGTTGGTGATGGGGTTGCGTGACGTTGTTCCTGAGAGGCGTGTAAAGGGCGGGTTTTAGTGAAGCGCAGCGGAGCTTCTGGCCCGACGGTGGAAACGCAGCGTGATTTTGGCCTCGGTGCTACAGGTCCGAGGCTATTAGCCCTGCCCCGCCCGTTTAAAGCACTGGCCCGACAGTGGAAAAGCGGCTACTGTCACATGATCCTTTAGAAATCATTCTAATATGCTTGGTGCTCAAGAAACATTTCTTATTATTATCAATGTTGAAAACAGTTGTGGAAACTGTGATACATATTTTCAGGATTGTATGATTAATTAAAAAGCTCAAAAGAACAGCACTTATTTGAATTTGTAACATTATAAATGACTTTACTGTCACTTCTGGTCAATTTAATGCATCCTTGCTGAATAACAGCATTCATTTTTTCATTCAAACGCATTCAAAAGAAATAAATAACTAATAAATTTAATAATAGAAACTTTTAATATTGTGAAGCATCCACTAACAGGCTGCAATACCTGATTTGGCTTTTATAAAAATATAGAAATTATCATTCTTTCTAAATGTGATGTATATACTGTGACTACAAATCAACAGTAACAGACTCGACTGAATAAGTAGGTATGCTATGTTCATACCGCTTTATTTCTGTGTGACTAATTTTCAATCCTGACAAATTAATTCATTATAATCAATGTATCATTATTATTACTGTAAAACATCGATGCTTTTGGATTTAAATCTTTAACAAAGCATGCAAACAAACGGCCGCTTTTATCATGTTCGTTTTGTGATCGCACTAGTTCCAGTGACTTATTTCTTATTCGTTTTCTGCTAACTTCTCTTTGTTGGTGATGGGGTTGCGTGACGTTGTTCCTGAGAGGCGTGTAAAGGGCGGGTTTTAGTGAAGCGCAGCGGAGCTTCTGGCCCGACGGTGGAAACGCAGCGTGATTTTGGCCTCGGTGCTACAGGTCCGAGGCTATTAGCCCTGCCCCGCCCGTTTAAAGCACTGGCCCGACAGTGGAAAAGCGGCTACTGTCACATGATCCTTTAGAAATCATTCTAATATGCTTGGTGCTCAAGAAACATTTCTTATTATTATCAATGTTGAAAACAGTTGTGGAAACTGTGATACATATTTTCAGGATTGTATGATTAATTAAAAAGCTCAAAAGAACAGCACTTATTTGAATTTGTAACATTATAAATGACTTTACTGTCACTTCTGGTCAATTTAATGCATCCTTGCTGAATAACAGCATTCATTTTTTCATTCAAACGCATTCAAAAGAAATAAATAACTAATAAATTTAATAATAGAAACTTTTAATATTGTGAAGCATCCACTAACAGGCTGCAATACCTGATTTGGCAACTATGTTTAAATAAAATATTGAATAAAAATATTTACAAAACAGGTCTGGACAAGCGCAAAGACAAAGAGCTGATTTCTTTTCAGATTTCATTCAGCTATTTTAATTGAAATCTTGCTCAAACAAGCCTGAGTGTTAATCAGACTTCTGTTTAAGAAAAAGCCATTATGTTGACATAAGAGAATTAATTGGCTGCCACAACAGCCTATCATCAACATGACAGAACAGACCTGAGAACAGAAGGAAATCTCTCTGAAGCTCTTCTCTATGGCCACTTTCTTAGTGTCAGGACTCACAAGAAATATCTGAGAGCGGCCAATCTGCAACAGACAGACATAAATTCATAAATTAATATGGGTGTATAGGTAAAAGATGGAAAGTGAAATTCTCCTTGCATAGAGTAAACATATGCATTAAAGTCATTAATAATAGCTCTTCCTGGGATGTTGACCAAGTGAGTTAGAGCTGAGGCTGTTTTACAGTGTAAATACAATGTTAAAATTCAAATTAGTATGTTTGTGTGTGTGTGTGTGTTTTGGTTTTCACTAGATGATCATGCACATATTTGCTCCATGAGACTAGATCTCCCGCCTCCAGTTTTCCTCTGTAGTACAAGTTCAAACATGACACTGTACAGTCGTACCAGCTTTTCACCACATAAATAGGACATGAAATATTGATTTGAGAAGAAACCATTTTAAAATCTTACCTGCGTTTCTTATCCATTACAGTGTACAAAACAATTGTTCGAGCAACAAGACAAAGACTTCAACGATATTACTATAGGCCTACTATTAATACTGAAGTTCTCCAGTTTCATTTTACAATAAATAAGTAAGAATTTGAATGAATCTGGAAAGAGCACATCAGCAGTGTAATATAATGGCGCTTTTCCACTGCATGGTACGGCACGGTTCACTTTCGGGGGTTTTCCACTGGGTACAGTACCTGGTACTTTTTTTAGTACCACCTCGGTTGGGGTTCCAAGCGTACCGTACCGAGCCGAGTCGTACCACGCAGTGGAAAAGCACCATAAGAGACTGTTGCAACTGACCAACCAAAACAAAGCATTTCTGCAAACTTTACTGCATCAAAAATCATTGCCTAATCAGTGTCAAATGCTCATTCAGAATCATCTCTGATCACAATGCTGTCGCTGTATGTTTGCTTTCTGCATGTAGCCAGCAAAAGTGTGTTGTTTTTGTGACACGAGAGACTGGGTCATACATAATAATACATTAAATTCAGACTTTGAACTCACAACTCAGCTAAAATAGAATTTCTTTTGCAGCACAGCCAATGAAAAGAGTGCAGGAAACACTGGTCTGATTTATGGGCACAAGCATAATCCTGACCAGTATCCTGTCACTGTGTGTAAAATCACAGACTGTTCACATTTTCAGAGAACATTAACAAAATATGCACACATTGTGACCATTTCTTCCCCCTTGGATGATTACACACAATTTCTAAAAAAAAAAAAAAAAAAAGCCAACACATCACCACACATTTGGTGTGACTTCCTTATGAAGAAAAGACCAAACAAATAAAACTGGAACAGAGTGGCTGCAATGCAGCTTCATAAAACTGGGGCTGCTGCTGCAGGCAACTTGGTATTTATTTTTAAATTATTAACTGTAATGTTCATCATTATTGCTAGGTAATTTCCTGCTGAGGAGCTGACAGCTTCCTGTCAGTCAGAGAAAAAGTGTTTGGCCAACAATATGTGTAGCTTGCTGTATGCATCTTTGAACAATAAATGACACAGCACAGTCCAAATTTTAACTCTGTGTTCTTCTAGATCAGACTATGACAATATGAAAGTGTGCAGCCCTTCACATATTCATGTGCACCAATCAAACTGAAACAAATCATTAATTAATTGGTCTAACCTAACTAGTTAATTAGAAGATCAATATAGCTAAACAATATATCTACTTTGTAACTGCACTACCATTCAAAAGTTTGGGGTCAGTACAAATGGGCTTTCTTTTGAAAGAAATATAATATTTTTATTTATTTTATTTCAAATAACTGCTGTTCTTTATGAACTTTCTATTCATTAAAGAATCTTCAAAAAATGATTAAGGTTTCCACAAAATATTAAGCAGCACAACTGTTTTTAATACTGATAATGATACTTAAGATTGGAGTAATGGCTGCTGAAATTTCAGCATTACCATCACAGGAATAATACAGTTTAAAAAAGTACAGTAAGTAGAAAACCATTATTTTGATGTGTAAAAATATATCAAAATATTACTGCTTTTGTTGTATTTTTCAAACAAATCTAAATATCTTACCGACTCCAAACTAATGAATTATAGCGTATAATTTAAAACATACCAGAGTTTTTTTTTTTTTTTTTTTCCAAAAGTGTGCTATATTTTTGTTAAAACAAATGGCAATTGGTTTGATATTTTGTGATGTAATGCAATGACATGACGTCAGTATGAAACAGAAGTGGTGGTCATCTTTTCTTCCCTATTGTGACGTATATCTGAGTGAACTGGCTTGTCAAATGAGAGAAAAAAAAGTAGGATGGGACTCGATTTTATCCATCAGGAACTGAATGGATCGTTGGATCACTGTCATTGGCTATTGCTGCGATCTCACGTGATTGACAGATTGCTGGAGGGGAGAAGTTCCCATCCCACCCTCAGGCTAGTGAATACGTCATTAGAGAAAGGGGATTAAAAATAATAATAATAATAATGTGCATGGTTAAATAATTTATGATAAACACTACAAATTTCCTTTAAAAAAATAATTGTCCATTTTGGGCTACTGTATGTTAACAGATTTGTTTGAAAAGAAGCAGGGATGGTTTTAGCACAGACTTGTTTCAAGAGAATCTCTATGTCCTTAAGGCTACAACATTGACATACCATCTCACACTCCACATGGGGGTGAGGAACGTGGAATTCAAAGTGAGAGAGACAGAGAGCGAGGGAAAAATAAAAGAAAGACCATGAAATAAACATTTAATTGGTGCTTCAAAGTGCTATGACCATAAAAGTACCACATGCAGACGGATAAACACCTGCACAAATGTCTATGCACAGACATGCATACACACAGACATAAGACATGCTGACCCCTCACGAGTCACGCTGATAACTCCACAGAACATGCACTTTAAAATGTTTAGCTGTGTGCCATATCTCTACAGGAAAATATTAAGACAAAAAGAGCTTCTTTGAAACCTTCAAAAGCTTCAGAGATAATGTTGTGTTTATATGTTGTACATGTTAATGTAACATATCAATCCAATTTTTTTTTCATACAATCCAGAATCGCCAGTTTTTCATAAACAAAGAGTGTACTCCTTTAGCTATGGTGTTTCAACTAAAATCCATTTTGTGGATTATGTGGGTAATGTGCCAACATACAGATTTGGGAAAAGCAGATTTTATATTGAAAAAGTGAATGAGAAGCAGATTTCGATGTGATCTACATAAGAACAAACAAAAGGACCTGGGCTAAACAAAGGTGAAAGAGCAGCAGTTGCTTATATTGGCGCATGTGTGAGGTGGAGAGTGTGCATCACTCACCGTGAACAGCATGGTTCTGTTCTCCTGTAAGCTAGTGGGTTGGACCCCGGTGGCTCCGTCTGCTGCCCGTCGCTGGAGCTCCGGTGAGAGGCCGTTCTCATCCAATGCCTGCAGAAATGGAAAACTCTGATCTCTTTTAAAAAACAGAGGTCGCTTTCCTCCTCCATCTGCTCCCTCGTTTGTTCCATTCACCATCTGAAAGAAAAAAAAAGATCTATTAAAGGACAAAATGAAATTAAAAGAAATATATAAAAAAAATGAACATTTCAAAATAAACAGGGTTGGGGGAGAATGGCCATGAAAATGATGCTATGATAATGGATATAATATACATATTAAAAGCAGACATATTATATGTTATTTCATGTAAAATAATAAATAAAAAATATAATATCATATAATATAATAATATACAGTGTAGGGAAGATATTTGATTATTTAATTATTGGAGACTATCCCTGACTTGTGTGCTTTGCTGCAGTTTGCAAACATTGCAAGATTAATTTGATCAACTGAATATTTTAATAGACTGAAAGCCCTAATGTTAACATAAAAAAAAAATGTAAAACCTAATGCAAAATTAACCACATTAATCACAATACAAAGTATTTTCTACATCAATGAGGAGTCAGAAAAAATCCAAATGTTAAATCTAGTACATATCCAGTATATACTGTATCTAGTATTAGGTTAGGAAAATCTAAAAACATGAATGTTGATTGGAACCTGATTGAGCGAGAAAGCCCGCCTGATGCCCGCTGCAAGTGATCCTGTGACGCTGACACGTCCAAACTTCTCAATACACTCATCTATTAATGCAGGTGGTGCTTTCTTATGGGCCACCACCACTCGCCCACAGAACAACACCTCAAATTTCTTCGCAAAGGCTGTTGCTGCATCAGCCGTCATTGCTGTGGTGCAGGAGGCATCTGCCTGGCCATTGCTAGGCAGAGATGAGGGAGTGTCTTCTTGTCGGGCAGAACTTTTGCCGGCCTGCCTGAGAGTGCTGATGATCTCTGGAACCTGGAGAACAGATGCAAAAAAAGAATGAG
Organism: Sinocyclocheilus grahami; assembly: GCF_001515645.1. Lineage (NCBI taxonomy): Eukaryota > Metazoa > Chordata > Actinopteri > Cypriniformes > Cyprinidae > Sinocyclocheilus > Sinocyclocheilus grahami. Next base: position 7,119 of record NW_015506216.1, on the reverse strand, counting down.
GTCAAGTAAGCAATGTAAACTAACCCCTTTAAGATCACACTGACCGATATGCATCACAAAACTATTACTATAGAAATGCCCTATTCTTTGTCAGCCACACACTATAAAGCAGAGATGCCCAAACCAGGGCCCGCAGGCCAAAGTTAACCCCTGGATGACATATTACATGAAGAGGGGAAAAAAGGTTGGAGAAAAACATGCCATTAAAATTTTTACATTTTAACATTTTTTTGAGTTTTATTTCTTAATTGATATTAGTTTGATTTTAAAAAATTTATTTATTTATTTATTTTTTTTTTTAAATGTTAAATTGAATACATTTTAATAAACGGTAATATACTGTAGCCGGATATAATGCAAAATTTACTTTTGACCCACCCCCCTCAATAAAGTTTGGTTTTTGGCCCTTCACCTTAAAAAGTTAAGTTTCTTCTATAAAGGTTCTTTATTGGCATCCACATTTCCATGAAGAACCTTTAATATCAATTAAACCTTTTCTATTGCACAAAAGGTTCTTTAGAATGGAGAAAGGTTCTTTAGATTTTAAAAATGAAAATATTCACATTAATTATTCTTTCTGTTCATTTCCCTGTATATGGATGAATAGCAGTTTTGGTGAAATATGTCTAAAACTTATATCATTGCTAGTTTAGTAGCTCTGATTTTGATGCTGGAGGAAACATGATTCCATAAGCTTTCAGAGTTATATTACCATAAGGAAAATCTGAGTGTAAAAGTCACTATAGAAGAGGAGGGTTCAGAAATGCTGTCTAAACATCAGCAGGAGTGATAAATATTATAATAAATAATATTTATAAATAAATATTATTTATCACTGCTAAATATTACCGCTTTTAGTAAAAAATTATAATAATAATAATAATAATAATAATGTCATGACATTCTTTGACAGAAGGACAATAAACCCACACTTCCACTTCCTCACAATGTTCTTAGTAGCTGGGAATATTATAAAGAGTATATTTTGTTGAATTATAAGAACTACACTATCTCGCAGAAAACGTACATGGTGCTCACTTTTGGCAAATGGACAGATATATTATTTAAGTATGCACAACAGTAACAAATATATGACTTTAAATTCCATGAAGGAAAGGCTATTCCACACTAACAAAGCAGTACCACTCAATAACTCACTCCCATCATACTGAAAAGAGTGAAACTACCAGAGCATTTACCACCAAACCAGATGATTTTCCACAGAGGACATTTTCAAAAAAAGAACTGTAGACATTTTTCAAAGCTCCTCTTTTAACAAGGCCAAAAACAGATGGATCTATTAAACTGGAATTGAGCTAATGTAAGTCAAGTGTGCTAATGTGAGTTGTTATGGTGCGTTTACACTAAATTTATCCCATCACGCCCATGTACTTATATTAATCAAGACAAATCCGGTATTTAAACAACACTACTTAAGATATAGCTCACTGACAGACTACTGCACAAATGGTCACCTCACTGGGCAGTAGAGTGCATTTAAGCTGTTTGCACCAGACAGCTGCAGCATTTAACTGCAGATGGTTATTTTTCTGCTAATCAAATCTTTAATTCACTGGAATGCGGAGCTAAGTTAAAGTCTATTTCAGCAACATCCATAGAAAAAACAAAAAGCTACACCGGCTGGCCTAGGAGAAAACAGCGAACATTGGGAAAATACCTCAGGCTATAGCACAAGCTCAATTTGGAGTTGTTTCATAAGCACTGAATATTATAGGCATGTGAGCAGGAAGTCAATGTAGTTCCACCCCAATCTACTGATTCTTGTCATTCAATAACTTTTAAAGTATAATATTGCCACCACATACACATTATTAAGGGGTCAAAAACAGTGAACCTTGAAGTAGGCTTCTGGGATGCTGACTGTGCAGTGGCCCCAAACCTTGGACACGTCCCAGTTAAAGATGCTGCAACCAATTTTGTTGTATTTTACACATTAAATGCCTCTGTAAACAGCAAATAAATAAATAAATATTTAAAAAATTAAAAAAGAACATCAGAAAACTAGCCACTAAGACGAGCCATTTTCTGTCGTTCTCTGGTTGGCAAGAATCGGATTAAATGTCTCTTAAAAGCATATGAATTATGCTGCATTACACAAAATGTTAAAGCAAGTTGCATTTAACAAGTAGGGATCATTAAACGTACATATTTTCAAAACTGACTACTTGATGGGTTGCCTGAATGACATTAAAGGGGTCATGTGATGCGATTTCAAGTTTTCCTTTCTCTTTGGAGTGTTACAAGCTGTTCGTGAATAGATAAGATCCCTAAAGTTGCAAAGACTAAATTCTCAAACTCAAAGAGATATTCTTTATAAAAGTCTCGTCCACGCCTACCTAAAACGCCTCGTTTAAACACCCCCCACATGTCTACGTCACGATGTGGGAATATTTGCATAACACCGCCCAAATGTTCACGCAAAGAAAGAAGGCGTAACTTTGATTCTCGCTCTAGTATTGTTGTTGCCGCCGCCGCCATGTCGTGAAGGCGCTGTGTTTCATTGTGAAAGCAAAACTACTTTGTTTGGTCTTCCAAAAGAGGACACAACTAGAAATCAGTGGTCAAGTTGTATTTACAACACTGTTCCAGAACAGTTCAAACCAAATATTCAGATGTGTGCAGCGCATTTTATGGAGGACTGTTTCCTGAACCTGCAGTTCCAACTTTGCAAGGACAGTCTGGCACTTCTGACTCACAACATGCAAGTACGTTTTCATATTAAAAGAATTAAGTTAGTTATGAGAAAAACTCTTGTATCATTTGTTTGCAGATGCAACTAAGTTTGATATTTTAATTGTGGCTTAAAGTGTTCAAATATGTTTTGTGGCCTCAGAGTGAGCATACAAAGAATATGGCTAGTAAATTAGGGCAGAGAGCACAGTTAACTGGTTCTGTGCTTATATATATTTGTGCTGCTTTAAACTTACTACACCCTCAGCTATCTGATGGAGATGTAATATGATTAGCTAAAGAACCTTATATAAAAGGCCACTATAAAGGCAATCTGGTGCAAACCCTTTGGCTAATCAAAGCTATCACACAGCTGAATGTTTCAGAATGAGTGCTTTTCATTAGAGCATGTGGTACCTAGTGTGTAGATATCAAAGCATTTACTTTCTTTTTTTATATATATGCCTGGGTCTGATTCAGCATGCGCTAGTGTGTGAGTCAAAGTGTGTGTGCATGTTTATGTGAAGACAGTTGGGCCTGATCATCAGAATTTCAGGATATGAGTCCAGGATATTATGTTGGATACTGATTCATCATGACCAAAACAACTCTTTCTCAGTCTTAGATAAAGGTGTTGAAAGTCTTACTTTGAACCCAGAAGCACAATCAACCATAGTTTAGTGTTAGTAGATCCTCAGATTTTTTTTACAGCTTTCACTACTCATTAGGGCTGTCAAAAAAAAAAAAAAATCTAATTTCAAATACTCGTCTAATTTTTAAAAAAAAATCCACATTTGAATGCAAAAACGTTGCATTCGAATTTTAGGTCTGCGTCTGCCGTCAGGCAGCCTTACCAGTGGCGCACGAAATGCGACGACAATGTAAGTGTCATTGCATTTTAATGCTTTTGTTAGCTTATCCAGTTGAACCCACTAGATGCGGCGCTGCTACGTTGGTTCATTCAATATATAGCGGAAAACGAGAGCATCAGTGTGGCGAATATGTTGTTTATGGCGAAACTGAAACCAAGCCGTTCACACAGAACGCATATTTATCACATTTTCTAAAGGGACATCTATCAGCGTTGCACTCGCGTCTCGCAAAAGAGAGCGGCATGTTTAGAAAGCCATGTAAAATTAATGCAAGTTCAACTTTTAAAAAA
>NW_015506216.1:0-3166 GCF_001515645.1 Sinocyclocheilus grahami | reverse complement strand
CATCTTGACACTCCATTGCTTTTTTTCAAATCTATTGTTGGTGAAACCTTAATTTCATTACTGTTAAGTGTTAACTACAATTAAATTACTTTAGAAAAGAATTGCAAAGCCATTATTTGACTATTGGTTAACAATAACCAATAACCCACACAGACGAAGTGACATCAGCCAACACAGACATTTTAAAAAAAGAAACAAGTTATTAGTATAGTATTCCTGTATATCAAACAGAAGAGCATGGGGCTAGCAAGCCCAAGGTCATGGGTTCAATTCCCAGGCAATGCTTGAACTGATCAAAAGTATACCTAAAACGCAATGGAAGTCACTTTGGATTTAAGCATCTGCCAAATGCATAAATGTAAATGTATTATTTTGAGCAATGATTACAAAGCATTAATTTTACTTTGGAATAATGTGCATTGATGAACTGTACACAATAATATTAGAAAAATGTGTATTAAAGGAATAATTCATTCAAAAATGAAAACGAAAACTTCATGTTGAGCTGATGACAGAATTTTAATTTTTGGGTGAACTATCCCTTTAAGTAGTTAAAAATTATCAGTTTCATGTTGACTCCACTGATCCAGTCTGTATCCAAAACTGACCTATAGTTTAACACTAAGATCTGTCAGCAGCACACCCACAGAGTTAATCTGAACTTAGCTTTGAAAGATTTAACCAATTTCAACCTCCCAAAATAACCAGAATAGCCTTTATCTGTATAACTGTGTTTCATAAAGCTGCAGTAATCTCTCATATAATTTTAAAATCTGCTTGTACCATGCTAAAGGGTTAATTCGCCCAAAAATGGCCTTTAATTTACTTAGTGCAGCATTATAAAGGAATAATTTGATTGGCTACCACAGTGTGAGAGAGTAATTTCATTGGCCAATTTTTTTTAGATGAGAATGAAAACAAGAAAACAACTGAATGGGAAGAAATTTAATCAACATCCTTAAATGCTCACAGATCAGTCTGGAAGCAATGCTAACAGTGAAAACGACAGAAATCTAGTAAATGATGTTCTGCAATGGAAAACAACAATGCAGAAGATCATCAAATGATATTTAATGTACTTTCAATCAATGTTAAACAAGCTACTTCTTTTTGTTGATATTCTCATGAGTCCAAGGCTGCAAGCTTTTGTGCCAAAGTTGATGAACTTGTATATTCAAGTAGCAACAAGGCTTGTCTTGCATAACAGCCTGTTGCAGACCGGAATATCAGAGAATAATTGGCTGCTAGCTAAAACTATGCATAAGCAGACTATGATGTCTTTATTCTGTTTTAAATGCCAAAATAAGACTAACTAACCACAAAATACAGCTGAGATGCTTCAAGGGTCAAATTTTTGCTCTCAGACTATTTACTGAGGAAGACAACAAAGGGAACCATGTTGTCATACAAATGACCAGTAAACTAATAAAGGAAGTCAAAGGAAATATATGCTACACATTATTTGTTACATTGGAAATGTTGTGATCATAAATAACAATGAACACTTTCTCATACACACTTAAGTAACTCACCTGACTCAGCCATCTACGCAGAGAAGGCATGTCCAAACCTGATCGTCACCTTCTTGTGTTCTCCCTCATCCCATCTATATCTCTTTTCCTCACTTTTCTGCGTCCACACCTTTACTTTCCTGTACCTTCAGAGGGTAAGTGTGAGTCCCTCAAAGCTTTCTCTGTTCTTTTCTGTCCCTCCCTCTCTCCCTCTCTTAGCTGTTCCTCTGTTTTTTAGGACCTAGAGCTGACTCTGGCTCCGCCTGCCCTGCTGATTCAGAACAATGAAGTTTAGTCAGAGCGCTGCACCGTGACATCCTTCTAGGAAGATCACCTTCAGTAACACAGCAGTTACAATCTCTCATGCTCTCCTCCTCCCTTCTCTTCTCCCTCTGGGATGGCTTTATCTGTGGTAACAGTGTTTGATTGTGTGGAGGTTTGCTGCTTACAGTTTAAAGACACAAACCTGTCAAAAAATACTGGCACGTGTTCATGGGTCAATCTCATGAAAACATCAACTGAAAAAATATATAATAAAAACGGACCATTAGGAATATTAAGATATTTTTTGTATTGTGACTTTCAAGACACCTTTTCAAATTTCTGATTGTGCTATTAGTTATGCATCCCTCTCAGTCGTGAAGAACAAGCCACGGCTTTCTGTGCCCAAGAACACTTAAGACAGACAAACACATGGTCTGTTCTTACTCAGTAACACACACACACACTCACTCGCACAGAGGAAGTCAGGAGGGCTGGAACAGTGAGTAATCCAAAAATAAAGAGAAGTCAGTGCCCTTTCAGCTTGGCATGAACACAGAAGAGCAGAAAACCCCTTAACAAACAGCTCCTGTCCCTCAGTGGAAGAGTGAAAGTGGCAGACAGCTTTGGTCAAGATCAGGTTATTATAAGCAAACAAAGCAATAAGAATATGGGCTCATTCAACAACTTTAACCAGTCAAAGTGAACTGAAGTTGACTGTTTTGGGCATTTTTATCTACAAATACCTTGACAGTTAAGTTGATGAACAACTTGAGTGAGTTACAAACAGCTTAACAGCTGTTGGTATATCCATTAAAAAAATAGCTTGCCTCAGCACTTTGATGCAACACCAAACCCACTGACATCTAAACAAGGGAGGGAAGAAAGAGATAGACAGAACGCAAGGGAGTCTGGGAAGTGCCACACAACTCCAACCCTGGAAAAAAACAGCTTTGATTTTATCCAGACACACATACACACCTATGCACACAATGAGTTCGGACAAGAGGGACAAACAATCCAGACAAATGTCAAAGATAATTTACTTAAACATTCTTTTAAATCGCTGCGTGTTATTTTACAAATATTTACATTAATGTATCGGTCATATTTCACTGTGTTATAGACTTTTAAAACAACAGTGTGAAAGAACAAAAAGTGACTCACAACACATTTCCCATGAGTCCAGAGCGCCCACACACCCCCTCACAAGAGCACTGTCTTAAAAATCTGTTTTTTGAGGTCATCAAGTCACAGGAAGAAAGAGGAAATACTAGACGATGATGTCACTTAATTACCACAACCACTACTCAACTAAACAGCATAATTAGTCATATGATAATGGAATAAAATGTAAGGAACACCCCATAAACGGGTAGTTGGAATAACATTTC
>NW_015506215.1:606041-656205 GCF_001515645.1 Sinocyclocheilus grahami | reverse complement strand
GTAAGCAGTATACTATGGAAGGCCATTTGCACCACTGAATAAAATTAAAAAAACGATAATTGCGACTTTATCTTACAATTCTGACATTTTTCTTGCAATTGCGAGTTTACCTATCGCAATTCTGACTTTTTTGATCAGAATTGTGAGATATAAATTTGCAGTTGGGAGTTATAAATAGGGCTGTGCAAATTTTTTTTTAGATATTTATTTCCGCAAACATTGAACATAAGATTTACGTTAATCTTATTACTAGTCTAAGCCACTAGATGTCACCCCCTTATTTGCCCTGCGCGATGTTACAACGGAGAGTCCGTCATTCATTCATTGCTTAAAATGGCGGATCCAGGGCTCTACAGTGCGGCCATTTCAGTTGCATTTGTGATTGAAAACTACTGCGTGCGACTATGAAAATGTTTTTAGGAGCACCAGTGCGACTGACCTGATCATCATCATACTTGTGATTGCGCTCAGGGGAGCTTCAAATGTTTCTACGGGTTTTTACAGCATTGAGTAATGCATCACAGACATATCTCACGAATCTTTTCATAAGCAAAGTGAGAGATTCATTGTGCAGTGTAGAGAGCTTCGTTGATTATAAATTGTGAGATCGAGATGAACTAAGATGAGTGCCAGCTTTTAATAATTTTTAAAGGAGTTTGTAAATGTGATACTGATTTAATACAATACAATTCAATAAACAAGAATTAATATTAAGTGACTTACATTGTCTGCCTATAACACTATTGTCTGATTTTGCTCTATTTCGTCATCGAAAATAGTTTAAAACAAAGACACAGCGGAGCCGTTGTGCTCCATTCAAACACAGTGGTGTTTCGTTTATGAATGAACTGTTTTTTTAAATGAATCTAGTGATTCATGATTACCCATTCATAAAGACAGTCACTTGCTTCATTCCTGAATGATTCAGCCATTTGAATGAATCAATTGAATGAATGATTCAGTGATAAAAAATCAGTGACTTACCGCCACCTGCTGGCAGTTTGTTTCATTTTAAAAGTATCTTTTCAGTTATTTAAATCATTTAATATTTCTATATTCAAAATTTTATATTTAAAACATTAATATCATCATGAATTTATGGATTTAATTGCACTCATTCCACTTCTGAGCCTCATTAAATGTCTGAAAGTACACCAAGCCACTTTTGTGTTCTTCTGTGCCACCTCTGCAAATTCATTTTGTTAATACTGATTTCATTTGATTGGTAACTTATATTTCTTATTCTACTTGTTCTTATTCTGTCGTTTAATTAACATTTTTAAAAAGCTTATAAAATATAATTTTTTAAAGAATTTGATGAAAGATGACATACTTTTAATAAAGTTTTTTTATTAAGTTTTAATAAAGCCTTCACATAAAATGTCAGAGGTATGGAAGCATTTTAGATTTCGCAAGCACGATGACAAAGATACTGTGGACAAGAACAAAGCTATATGCCAAACAGTTGATGGGCCCTATTGACTTGACTTCCATAGTATGGAGAAAAATAAATGGAAGTCAATGGGGACCAAAACAGTTTGGTTATCCATATTCTTCAAAATATCTTCTCTTGTGTTCAACAGAAGAAAAGAAATTCATACATGCATAAATGATGACAGAATTTTTATTTTTGGGTGAACTATCACCCAAAAGCCAGAATTAGTTTTCCTACACCGTTCATAGGCTTGCAGCCTCCATGTTACAGCTAATGCTGTGAGATTTTATGTTTGTTTTGTCTTAAACATAAAATAACCTGATCCTGTTTGATCAAGGCATGCGACTGTTCTGACTTGTCCAATTTTCAGCATCAGTTTTTCAAAATTTCAGCATCAAAATTCTGTCTATTCATTGTATGCATTTGAAATATATAGTGGGGTTTTGTTTTATTGTACCCAAGTGTACCTAAAATAAAAAGTGTTTAATATACAGGTTTGTGGCTCTTAATTTCCTATTAATTAACCATTTGTAATCTTATGTTCACTGTTCATTTTTTTATAAATATAGGATTTATATTAAATCTATATTCATTCATATAGTCAAATCGAATCGAGAATTGAAATCAAAAATCGAATCGAATAGAAAATCGAAATCTAATCGAATTGAGAGCTTGAAAATCGAAATCGAATCGAATTGGAACATCTGAATCGATACCCAGCCCTAGTTATAAAGTGAGAATTGCGAGATATAAACGTGCAATTCTGACTTTTTTCTCAGAATTGTGTGATATGAATTTGCAGTTGCAAGTTATAAAGTCAGTATCGTAATTGCGAGAAAAAACTCAGAATCGTAAGATTTACTCACAATTCTGACTTTCTCAGAATTTATATTCATATTGCTTTTTCAGAGTTTATATCTCGCAATTCTGAGAAATAAAGTCAGAATTGTGAACATCAGTATTTTTATATCTTGGAATTCTGACTTTGTAACTCGCAATTGTGAATTTATTATCTCACAATTCAGAGTCAGAATTGCGAGTTTGTATTAGGACAGTTCTGAGAAAAAAAGTCAGAATTGCGAGATAAAAACTGGCAATAACCATTTTTTATTTTTTATTCAGTGGCAGAAACGGGCTTCCATAGTATGCTGTTTGCGAACATACCGACAAACATAACATAATACCGATCTCTCAATAACTAAATATCATCTGGTCATAGTGATATGGATATGTTTGCACAAGCTCTGTAATTCAGCATTCCAGTCAAGTCACGTTTATTTATGTAACTTATTATAGATTGCTTTAAAGCAAGCAGTTTTACTGCATTAAATATGAAAAACTGTGCCAGTGTTGCTTTCCGTTAGAATTACAACTTCAATACTTTACAATAAAGCAGCTCTCCATTGTGTACAAGTTTTGACTTGCGTCTGACTGTGATGTGGAAATGTTCTCTGGTTGATTTCTTCTGTTCAGTCTGTCAAAGAAGGCAGAACCCCAGAGCACACCCTACGTATTGTTTTAATATAAAAAATCTTCATTGACCAATGGTAGTTTGAAGGCGTTAACAATCTTTTCTGGAAACTTTGCTTTGGCAAGCTGTTTCGAAATCCAAACAAACTTTCTTTGGACCTGATTTTGTTTTGCAATGACATCACACCAGATCATTCTTCTATTTAGCTTGAAGTATATAGGGGCCTTAAAAGCTCCTCCATGTGACTTACATTGGCACTGCACAATGCATTGAACTCTATGGAGACCATTTCAACTTTGATCCTCTTTGTCAATAAACATCAACCATTGGATGGTGCATTGAAGCATGTATCACATGAAAGAGTGTAAATCATGGAATTAAATATCTTCTATTAAAAAAAAAACTCTATGCATTTACTCTTAACTGTTAAGCTCAAGGTTTGATGATTTGTCTCCAGGTACGGCCGCTCGACCAGAGGGAACATCTGCAGCCTCAGAAACACACACTCAGGCACAGGAGCCCACTGAGGTCTCAATTGAAGGTGCGATGGAGGTGGAGACACCCTCTTCTGATCCTCCACCTACACCTGCTGCTCCTCCTGCACCTACAGAGCCTCTCCCCAAGTCTATCTCCTCCTCCTCGGGCTCCTCCTCCACTGTGACAGCTCCTGCCCCCTCCAGCTCGTCCTCCATGGAGAGCGCTGCTTCCTCCTCTCTCCTCTCATCTCCAGATACAGAGCAGAAGAGCCAGGATGAAGTTACGCCCACTCCCTCGGCCACACCCACTCCTTCAGCCACACCCACCCCATCTAGAGAGGCAGCTTTATCTGGTAAGTCTGTCACAATTGGCAAAACACTGAAGAGTGCATTCATCTTTAATATGAGACAATGGCCATGTTTACATGCACATAATGTTCCATTTAAAGTTCATATATTATGTTTAATCTATTTTAAAAATAGATATTTACATGCTTTACAGCGATTATAAAAAGGGTTTTTGTCCACATGTACTACTGTTCAAAAGTTTGAGGTCAGGAAGATTTTGTTTAAAAGAAATTAATACTTTTATTCAGCAAGGATGCAATCAGTTGATTAAAACTGACAGTGAAGATATTTATAATGTTACAGAGGTTTATTTGTAAAATAAATACCTTTCTTTTGAACGTTCTGTGCATCAAAGAATCTTGAAAAATATGCATCTCAGTTTCCAGAAGAATATTATGCTTCAATTTTGCCATCATAGGAATAAATTACATTTTAAAATATATTTAAATATAACACAATTATTTAATTTTAAGTATTATTTTACAAAATAATTTTTTGTAAAATCCAAAGTAGTGGCTTAATTCAGATCATGTGATCATATTCCAGTAGTAATCAGAATTGTCTTGTGCATGTAAATGCAGTCATTGTATCTCTGCTCCATAAAGACGATGTGCTTATAATAAACTTTCAAATTCCATTTTTTATAATTGGTCCATTTATCATGTCTGCTTGCTTTACATCTCCCAACCATCCAACTCTATGTATTTTCTTTTTTTAAGACCTATGTGTTTACTGATTTGTTGTCTCTAGGTGGGGTTTATTTTTTGAACATTGTGTTCTGTTAGGGCCTGCATCAACAATCACATAAACAGAAGCAGGATGTTACATGTAGTGTCTTTTGTCTTCTTTTTTTATTGAATGATAAATCCCTCCTTTTGGCTCATCATGCCATTGCAGACATTTTTATGTGTGCGTTTCTGTTCCTGCCCCTAGAACATGTGTGGACGTGTGAGTGTAATGCACGCTTTTTAAAAAATTTTTATAACGGGTGATGAAACCCTGCAGTCTTGTCTGACATCACTCAGCCTACAGCTTCAATCTTTAATTTGCTATTTTATCCAGCATTCCTCCTTATCTATGATTTGCCTCTCTTCTTTTCCCCAATCCCATCAATTTTCCCATCCTGCTCTTCTCTCTCCCTCTGACCCCGCACTGTCAGAATATGGTCCTCGCAGGCTGCCGGTAAGTTTAGTGTGTAGACGTTTGCAGAGGCTGCTTCTCTTGTCTGACCCCCCAGGACAGGGCAGACGCCTAGTTCCTTCTGTACCCGCGACCTCCAGCACAGAGAGCTCAGCCCAACAGGCTGCTGCTGCTGACACAGGCCCCCCTGCAGGTTACCATCTCTTCCCAGCCTGCATTCCCGCTCTCCTTTAACCTCCTGACCCCTCTGGCTGCCTGTTTCATGGCTGTCCTGGTTTGCTGCTGCACCTCTGGCTATGGAGTGTGTTCCTCTTCCCCTCTTCCATACAGATGCACACACATCTAACTGCTGGTCATTCACGCTCACATTCACCAACAGCAGAGCTCTGCTCCAAAACCTAGTGAGCTGCCCACCTAGGTGACATTTTTAGACATCACCGATACACACCTGACTCAAAAGCTGCCCAAAGTCATGCCATGTAATGTACTTTGCCTTGGCCAAAATATTAGACAGTATTACACATATATTATTATGAAATATTATCGCTATTTAACATAGCTTTTTTCCATTTTAATGTATTAAAATGTAATTTATTCCTGTACTGAATTTTCAGCAGCCATTACTCTAGTCTTCAGTGTCACATGATACTTTAGAAATCATTCTAATATGCAGATTTGGGTCAAGAAACATTATTATTATCAGCGTTGAAAACAGTTGTGGTGTTTCAACAGTAATATTTTAGCACTGACTATTTGGATAAATTGACTTTATGGACAAGCGTCCACTTCAAATGCACCTTGATTTAGGACAGGGCTTTAGAAGGTAGCTGCCTGTGTAGTCAGTAGTAAGTGAGGCAGCTTACTAGATCTTGGAACAGAGCTCAGATGTCAAACATATGCATATACTGCCATCTGTTGATTGATTCACCTGAAATGCAATCGCATGATTACATATAAAGTTGGTTTGTACTGTTTGATGTTGGCAGTTTTTTAGTCTCCAGTTTAAACCTTGAATATTGATCCACGTTTATCTTGTTCTTTTCATACCTTCTCTTGTTGCACTTCCCTTTGCAATATTCCGCAAAATACTTCTTAGTGCTATCAGCGAGTGTGATCTGTTCACTTATTTTAGACATCTATGAAATGGCACTTCAGTAAAAGTAAATTTTATGCCATAGCCCAAGTGTACGCAGTGTATTTTCTGTGCTTAAAGCATTGCACTATTAGTTCAGCAACATCCTGCCATCACATCTAGCTGGTTATTCGCAAACTCTTTCCAGAAATGAATGACTTCTGGTTGCTTTGTCGCGTCAAGGCACTGTCAGGTGTAGGTCTGGCATCTGAATAAACTTTTCTACCACCATCAGTTTGAACTCCTGAACTACAGATTGCTGTATGACTTGTTTATTCTGCCTTATAGTGAATACTTATAGTGAATACTCACCTCCTGGATGTCATTTCACGTTTTTTAAGGAACAGTTTACTCAATCTGTAACCCTTGGCTTTGTGTTTTTAACTCAGAATTAAGCCTCCTAGACTCATCTTTACAGAGTTTGTGGCTTTTCAGTTTGTTGTGGGAAGGTTTCGTTTTTTCCCCCTGGCTGTGCTGCAGTGTGTTTCCTGAGAATTTAGTTCTGCACTTAAATGTTTGTGCTGGCTCTGTCGTTGTTTGAGTTGTTCAGTACGTCTTATTTTTGTTTCAGATTCTCCCTCATCTGTGGTAAACAAACAGCTTGGATCCATGACTCTGGATGAGGAGCAGGGTGCGTCCTTTCCTCTCTTTTTTTTCTTCTCCTTTTGCTCATTTTCGTTCAATCCTTTGCGTCTGAGCTCTGTACATTTCTGATTAAAGCGGCTCTTGTCCTCAGTCATCTTAAGAAGACTCTGCAGATGTGCCTCTGGGTAAACAGAGAAACTTCAGAAAGATACAGAGGCTTTCTGTCAATCATTTTCAGTCAATGGATATACTTTTTCTCCCCTCCTGTGGGGCCGAGTTCATATCAAGCTCATCTTTCAAATAATGTCCTGAACTAAGGGACATTTTTCCCCTTACTCTCAACTTAATGTGTTCACCCTCTATGAGACTGATGTGGGCTTGCAACATCAATATTTAGCTTAAAGGGGTCATATCACATTTTTTATTGACCTTTTAACATATGCATTTATTATGTTATGTGCTCACCAAGGCCAAAACAGTAAAATAAAAACAGTAATATTGTGAAATATTATTATAACTCAAAAGTAACTTTTCTGTTTTAATATACTCTAAAGTGTAATTTTATTTTTAATTTTTTTATTTGTAATTTTCATTTATGTTTGTGGTGACAGCTGAATTTTCAGCAGTCATTACTCCAGTCTCTTACTCCAGTGTCACATGATCCTTTAGAAATCATTCTAATACGCTGATTTGAAACACAGACTTTAAGTTTTTGCATTTGTTGTTTTTTTTTATTTTATTATAAATGAAATTGTTTATAACAAAATGTTTTATGGTCCTTGATTAACATTTATAAAAAGAGTATGATATGACTCCTTTTAAGTTTAAGTGGTTAAAATTACTTTGCTATTCTGCTTTGGAATATGGAATGTTTCCTGAAAACCAAAGAAACACCAATTTTGGAGATATTTCTTCTTTACGGCAGTCATCTTTTCTCCATGTCCATACTGGTGCCTGTACTTTTCCCCCTTCAGAACAAGAAACCTTAAGTCCTCTTATTACTTTCACTTGCATTGTGCTAATTCTCTTTGCTTTGGGCTAACTGCTTGCAATGGTTGAACTTTAACAAAACTATAATCACATTTTTTGTAGCCTGAAGTCTATCTGTGCAGCTCACTTTGCCACATATTCTTTTTTCTCCTTTTTTTGTCTACACTAGGCACTGTTTGCCACAATATAAATAACAGTGAAACTGCTTGATTCTCAGTAACACAGAAAAATGAATATGCTGTTATGCTCCTTTATTGTAAACATTAAATATATATATATATATATATATATATATATATATATATATATATATATATATTTCTCAGTGAAATCTGAGCATCTGAAGCTGCCACCTGTGCCATTCTGAAACAAAGTATTTCTCAATACTGCAATACTGGTGCATGATAATTACATTCTAATATTTCAGAAAAGCTGCTTCTATGATTAACTGCAGTTGTGACAAATATAATGTTCCTAAGGAAAACACTCTTACTAAAAGCTCAGTTTTACATCCCTTCCTTCCAGGAGGTGCAGAAGCAGCAGGACATGTAATCAGTGATCAGAGTACAGTAGTCAGTGAAGCTTCCCCAGACACTACAGAAACTGTGCCATCCACATCAGCGCCTTCACTTGGCACCAGCCCCGGCAACAGCCGCGGGAGCAGCAGCACTCCTTCAGGACCTGGGCGGACTGGCACAGCAGAACCCATCCTTAGTCTGCACTACAGCACTGAAGGCACCACCACTAGCACCATTAAACTGGACTTCACAGATGAGTGGTGAGTGACCAGAGAATCAGCCTTGACCTCGGCACACAAATTACTCCCACAAACCTCTAAAGCATTGGTCTCAAACTCAATTCCTGGAGGGCCTGAGCACTAGGCACTACAACTTGTGTGATCCGATTCACAAGCAAATGACCCTAAAGAACTGGTTCTTTTAATGAATCACTCATAAAGGCTCACAAATTCACAGTATATTATTTTGAATCCATTAATAAAAACTAAAATGAAATTATTTTTAGTTGTGTTTAACCCAAAATGAAGTTTTGTGTATGTAAGTTTCTGCATTTGAAGTATACATTTTTCATGTTTTCTCTGAGAAATAAACAGTGTTGCTGTTGACAAAAAAACTATAATTAAAAGCCATTTTCATTAATTGAAAGAAAGCTGAAATAAAACAAATATTAGTTGAAATAAATTTTAAATAAATTTTTGTATTTCCTTAAGAATTTATTTGACACAAATTACTCCCACAAACCTCTAAAGCGTTGGTCTCAAACTCAATTCCTGGAGGGCCTGAGCACTAGGCACTACAACTTGTGTGATCCGATTCACAAGCAAATGACCCTAAAGAACTGGTTCTTTTAATGAATCACTCATAAAGGCTCACAAATTCACAGTATATTATTTTGAATCCATTAATAAAAACTCAAATGAAATTATTTTTAGTTGTGTTTAACCCAAAATGAAGTTTTGTGTATGTAAGTTTCTGCATTTGAAGTATACATTTTTCATGTTTTCTCTGAGAAATAAACAGTGTTGCTGTTGACAAAAAAACTATAATTAAAAGCCATTTTCATTAATTGAAAGAAAGCTGAAATAAAACAAATATTAGTTGAAATAAATTTTAAATAAATTTTTGTATTTCCTTAAGAATTTATTTTTTATTTTTTTTATTTGGAATGTTGTCTTGGCAATTAAATAAAATAAGTTGAAGTATTACAATTTTTTAAACTGAAAAATAAACGGTAAATGGAAATATTGTTAATGTTAACTAAAAGGAAAAAAAGCTAAATTAATTTGCATTTATTGAAATAAAGCTGAAACAAAATAAAAATAAATACTAGATGAAAAAAATAAATGAAAATAATATATATTGCCTTTGCAACTAATACTTAAATCACCAAAATTAAAGTCAAAAGAAAGCTAAAAAAAAATATCAAAACATAAATGAATAAAAATTACAAAAGCACATTACAAAATGACTAAAACTGAAACTATAAACATTATAATATAGTAATAACATAATTATAATTATAATATTATAATTCAAAATATTAATAAATACTATAATAGTATATAAATAATACTTGGACATGTCAGACGTCAAGTTTGTGGATATAAAAACAAGACCCATTCCTGTGAATTGCAAACGATTGTCTGAAATTCTCTTTGGCTTCCTTCTTTATTTAATTGTGAGTATATTATTTTTAAGAATGCATTTTTTTGTAAGAACAAATCACTAACCCTTTTTTTTTTTGACTATGCACAGGAGCAGTCCAACGTCCAGTGCCAAAGGCAGCAGTGGAGGACATAAGCCTGGGGAGGTGGGTGAGAGCCAGACCAGAGAGGAGGAGCCCACAGGTCAAACCTCGGAGCAAAGTGAGTCGACAACCACATGCCCATTGCTACAGAATTTGCGTTGTGTAGCTTATTTTTGGAGGTTCTGAACTTTTCTCTCATAAACAGGTTCGAGCTCATCCTCAGAGAGTCAACCCACACCCAATGGGGGCAAAATTGCAGACAGAGGCACGGAAAAGGCCTCCATCAGCTCTCAAAACAGCACGCCACCGGCGGCACCACCAGAGGGGCTGTCAACCGAAGACACGGCTCGTCCCAGCGCTCCATCAGAGGAGCTCCAGGCTGCTGGTTCGGCGGAGCTGAGCGAGCAGTGCAGGAGGAGCGAGACTGCTGGAACGGGCGGCCAGGGTTCGACTCAACCATCCCGCAATCAGGACTCAGATGACAGTGACGACGACCCCATCCTTATCCCTTCAGCCAGGTACAGAGGAGGGCCGGGACAGAGGTATGGACTCTCGTTATGTCAAGATGTTTAATGATGCAAATCGTCACCAGTGTTGGGGAAAGTTACTTTTACAAGTAATGCATTACAATATTGCGTTACTCCATAAAAAAAGTAACTAATTACGTTACTTAGTTACTTTTTATGGAAAGTAATGCGCTATGTTACTTTTGCGTTACTTTTTAAATCTGGACAGGGCTTGCTTGTTTGTTTTTAAAATAAAAAAGTTCTATTTTTGGCAAATATAAAAGCCTTTTCACACCAAACGTGAAATGAATAAGCCTCAGGCTGAAGGAAATGTAAATTTACGTCCATACAGTAAAATGCAGAAGAAGACATTTCAACACACTTCAGCAATAAAAAAAGACACACAAATGTTTGTCTAGAGTAATTTTTGCTTATTAGTATGGTTGAACTGGATCATCAAAGGTCAGAAACAAAGACATTGGTTAATAGAATGGGATTAAATACATAAAGGATATTTGTGTTGTTTAACATTTAATTATTGCAGGTTTACGTCATATTCTGAGTTGCATTTTTTTTATTCATTTTGCGGAATACTGAATCTGTGTTTTTTTTTTTGTGAGTGAGATGAATTAATGCATATTCATAAATGCATTAAAAATGTAACTCATATTCTTTTGTAAATTAAAAAGTAATGCGTTACTTTACTAGTTACTTGAAAAAAGTAATCTGATTACGTAACTCGCGTTACTTGTAATGCGTTACCCCCAACACTGATCGTCACAATGTGTGGGCAAATGAAATGACAGGCGGGAAGTCCCATAAAACATGACAACATGAGTTTATGCTAAACAGTGTTTATCTTTTGGACAGTCATAAGTAAAATGCTACTCTTCTCATTAGATTTAATTACAGAGGATCAGCTGTAGGTGATAGGATGATAAGGTACTGTAATGTTTCTGAGGTAGCCACTTATATAATCTAATTGCAAGGGGTGCAGATTTGATTAACTTTTCATTAACCTGGTATTCATTTTGTGTGGCTGTGTAAAATACGCTATCAATTATATATTGTGTGTGATTTAGTAGTTCATGTTAACTTTATTTCTGCCTGAGAGTGTGCAAAATGTTTGCATAATGACCGTTTGGTTAGTTACTAACCAAGTAAACTAATTTCATGCATGAATTTGAGTTCAAAAATGTATTCAGATTTTCACAACAAAAAAAAAAGTTGAAAATAGTTGTGCTGCTTGGTATTTTTGTGGAACCCATGATGCATTTTTTCAGTGTTCTTTGAATAGAGTTTAAAATAACAGCATTTATTTGAAATAAAAATCTTTTATAACATTATAAATGTCTTTAATGTCTGTTTTGATCATTTTAATGCATCCTTACTGAACAAAAATTATTAATTTCTTTAAAGAAAATTCTTACAGATAATGTCAAAAAAACTGAGCTTCCATGGCTCTCTACAGACATCAGTGATTCATCAGATTCACTCTTAAAGAGACTGTTACCAAATACAGCTATAAGTCACAATGTAATTCCATGAATTATCAGCTATTAAATGAAATATCAAAAACACATCATTGTATGTGTTTTCCCCGGGCGCCGCAGCAAAAATGGCTGCCCACTGCTCCGGGTGTGTGTTCACGGTGTGTGTGTTCACTGCTGTGTGTGTGCACTTTGGATGGGTTAAATGCAGAGCACTAATTCCAAGTATGGGTCACCATACTTGGCCACACGTCACTTTCACTTTCTTGTATGAATTTAACATGCACATAAAAGTTAATGCTGTTACTGTTATGTCATGATAGGTGAAGCCCCATCTACATTGTCTGCAAAAAAATATATTCAGATCAAATATTATCTCGCACAATGCTGTAAGACTTTGTAAAACTATTTAAGCTTGTGAAAATGTGACCATCCTGGACTAATATTATGTTGAGCTGTAATGTGTTTTAAAGTTGTAGTGCATAAATGATTTTTCATGAGTATTGCTCTGCATGCTTTGTTTTTCACAGACGCTCCGCCGCGGCTCGGATCCAGGAGCTGTTCCGCAGGAGAAAAGAGCGGAGAGAGATGGAAGAGAGTGAGACTCAGAATATCAGTAGACCCTCTGTCAAGATGATGTACAAGGGCCACCGCAACTCCAGGACCATGGTACGCTGTTTGTTTATGGTCTCATGCATATTGTACACAAAAAGCAGCTTTCTGTCACTTCTTATTAGTTCTAGTATAACATATAAACAATCATGTAATAAAACATTACCAGATGTTTCACTTTAATGACCGGACTGTGCATGTAGATTAAAGAGTCGTGTTTCTGGGGGAATAACTTTGTGATGAGCGGCTCGGATTGTGGCCATATCTTCATCTGGGACAGACACACAGGAGAGCACCTGATGCTGCTGGAGGCCGACAACCATGTGGTCAACTGCCTACAGCCTCACCCTTATGACCCCAGTGAGCAAAAATATACCTGAAAACCGTAGATAGAGACCCATGAAAGATTTTGGATTAGATGATTTGGATCACTTCATTTGGTCTGATGTTGTGTTCTTTTTTTTTTAACAGTTCTTGCGTCATCTGGAATTGACTATGACATCAAGCTGTGGTCGCCTTTAGAACAGTCACCGTCATTTAACAGAGTCCTTGCTGAAGAGGTATGGACATTGTTTTCTGCTTAATTCTGTGAAGAATGTCCTGTTTTGATTCTTCAGACTTTAAAATTGGTATTTTTAATGCATATAGTAACACGTTGTTTTGAGATGTAATTAAATCCCCACTAGATGGCACTAGAGCTCCAAGTACTGTGGTTATCTAAGGAACTGTCTGCTTTTATAGAGGAAAATACATCAAATAGAGGCATTTTGAGGCAGCTGTATTGGTATATCTATGCCCTTGCGACAGGAGTAAAGTGTTGGCAAACTTGTGAATTTAATTTCCTGAGTTGTTTGTGTGCTGTAGGTGATTGCTCGTAATGAGTTAATGCTGGAAGAGACGAGGAACACCATCACCGTCCCTGCTTCCTTCATGCTCCGAATGCTGGCATCATTAAATCACATCAGAACAGGTGAACTTCCTCATGTCCCTTTTTAACTCACTGACTGTATACATACAGTGAGATCCAAAAGAGTCCAAATTGAAAAGGAATTTTCTAATTATCTTTTGTTATTTTAAGATAAATAATATTTATCAATGATATTTACACTTTTTTAACTGACCAGCATTTGTCGCTGGATACTTACTCTAGCATTTGGTTTTACTACCGTGAACAGGTGTCTAAATGATCCCTTCTTTTATCCTCAGACCGTGTGGAGGGTGATCGTTCGGAAGGCTCTGGACAAGAGAACGAGGATGAACAACAGTAGCCCTTCTGCTACAAATGAATGTTTTTTTTGCTACAGTGCACTTGAGCATTTGAGATTTGTACAAGTTACAAAATAGAGTATTTCCTTGTTAGTTCAGTTTTTGGCATTATTTTTGTAATGAGACTTTTCGTACTAATTACTCTATATGGGAGTAAACTGCATCTGGGGAGTTCATGCAAACAAGATGATACGTAAGGAATTGAAAGATGTGACTAAACGGCTGGCGCTTGAGAGTATTTAAGTGCAATATTAATTTGTTAAATAACTCACTGACTGTATACATACAGTGAGATCCAAAAGAGTCCAAATTGAAAAGAAATTTTCTAATTATCTTTTGTTATTTTAAGATAAATAATATTTATCAATGATATTTACACTTTTTTAACTGACCAGCATTTGTCGCTGGATACTTACTCTAGCATTTGGTTTTACTACCGTGAACAGGTGTCTAAATGATCCCTTCTTTTATCCTCAGACCGTGTGGAGGGTGATCGTTCGGAAGGCTCTGGACAAGAGAACGAGGATGAACAACAGTAGCCCTTCTGCTACAAATGAATGTTTTTTTTGCTACAGTGCACTTGAGCATTTGAGATTTGTACAAGTTACAAAATAGAGTATTTCCTTGTTAGTTCAGTTTTTGGCATTATTTTTGTAATGAGACTTTTCGTACTAATTACTCTATATGGGAGTAAACTGCATCTGGGGAGTTCATGCAAACAAGATGATACGTAAGGAATTGAAAGATGTGACTAAACGGCTGGCGCTTGAGAGTATTTAAGTGCAATATTAATTTGTTAAACGGTTGAGCTTGGAACGGTGTTAAGTGTGAAATTTTATTGTAGCCTCAAATGAAGAACTCTGATGTTTGTATACCAGGAATTATGCATGTCAAACATGAGTTTGCAGAAAACATGTTCTCTTAGTCTTTACCAGTGTTGGCTCTTTTTTTGTCATTACTAAATCTTGCATTGTACAGGGATCTTCTGCCTAACCCCAATTACAGGTACTACTTGCAATATTTCATTATCCAAACCAGCCATTATACATTGTTACACTGCAGAATGTTTGTAAAAGTTAATTAAAATGAGAACCGTTTTTGACTCCGTCTATACATAAAACCCACTGCTGTCTAGCCAAATGGCTCTAGCATTAGTTGGCAGGTCGTGTTTCTCTCTCCTATCAGCACAGATGGCCTTTGTTGTGGCAGCTGTTGGCTTGAGCGTTCTGCTAAGTGACTAGTGATCGCTGGGAAAAGCTATCACTGATGAAATATCTCCTCATCTAATAGCGTGCCATTCTATGCCAACCTCATTCAGCACTTTTAAGGAATGCAAGCCATCTTTTTAAGTGTTTTTCCACAGATTTTCAGATTAAGTTCCGGTTCCTTTTCAATCCATGTACCAGAGACATTAAATATGTTTGTGATTCAATCAAAACATGACTGAAAGCTTGTTGGATACCCATAAAGAATTTAATAACACAGTACAAATAAAAAAAGCATTATGTGCTGTGGTTTGCAAACAAATAGTGCAGCCAGAAGGAGCGCTGCAAATGACAAAGAGGCCTATTAATATTCGTATATAACTGACTTGGCATGATGCAAAAAAGAAAAAGAAAAGAAGATTCCACAGGAATGATTAATCCTTACTGAGTAAATTTTCAAACTATACTAAAACTAGTAGGAACAAAAACATGTGAGAAGTCTCCGATCAAACGTAACAAAATCTTCAAGTGCAATTGTACCAGTGACTTCAGTAATGACACTGCAGATGCTTTCTCGCACCATTACATTAATTCAAAACATTTTAATCAGATTTTCCACCAAATACTATGGATAAAACTGCATTTTAAGAGGTATTCTACCTCTTTATCATGCCCAGTATCTCTCTCATTTACATGTTAATTCAATGCCTGAAAAAAATATTTTGTAAGGCGTAAGGGTATTTTTTTGGCCACATCAAAATAACCCCAAAGACATTTGGTATATTTTCTATAAACCTGGTGGTACTTATAATAATAGAATATATTAATAGACCTGAACTTAAAACAGTGAGCTGTAGGATAATCATTCTTACAAACAGTCAGGGCATGAGTGGTTACAGTTTCCTTATAAGAAAAGAGTAAACATAATACACATAGTACCCAACACAGGCAAAACACCTGACAGTATATGAGGGCTGTACGTGATTTTACAATAACTTTTATGTTACAAAAACATAACTTATTCTGGTGAGTGACAGATCTAGTATGTAAACTACACATAAATCACTGTATATCTGTAAACATTTATCTTAAGTGTTCCTTGTACCTTTAAAAGCTACAGATTACACAATCTGGTCCATTTACCGAGTCAAAGAACTACACGGAAGTGTCCCCTATTTTTTCCTCTTGCTCTTCATCGTCATCATCATCTTTAACTATTCCTTCATCGATGCTTTCCATCCTGAGTCTCTGTCCATCCAGGTAACGGGGAGCTCTCTGTGTGTTTCGTACTGTGAACAGACTTGTTGGAATTTGAGTCCATTCCCCAAAGAGTTGAAGCTTGGCATCGTTCTCTATAGCCTTAGCCAAAGAAGTCGCAAAGCTGTCCAAAGACTTATGGATGTCTGCCGTCACTTGGACTACCAAGGGGTCACCTTGAGAAAAATAAATTTTAAGATGCTTCTTTGTCAAAGCTCTATAACATGCTGATGATTAACAAAAAATTACTCCATTTGCAAAACTGCCATTTATAAGCGTCTCTGCAAAGAAGGTTTGTGAGGCAAGATGGAAAAGCAGAATTATAAAGATTCTTCTGTACAAAACTTTAAAGTGGGACTACTGTTCTAGACATAAACTAGTATGAACAAATGTTATTTTGTAAGTCTACATTTCCTTAAATGTATCATGTAAAAATGACCAATTTTAATGGCTTAACATGGCCATGACAGACAAAGTAAGTGCTCTTTCACATTAATCTCAAGTTAACACTCATAGGCCTGGTTTCATAGAGAGGTTTTAGGTTAAGCCAGGATTAGGCAATAGGTCAATTAGGACATTTAAGTAGTTTTTATAAACGTACCTTAGAAAAAACATTACTGGTGTGCATCTTGAGACAAAACAAAGGCACTTGCATATTTTAAGAACAGTCAGTGCAAGTTTCTTTCAGTTGAAACAGCTCAGATTTACATTTTAGTCAGGGATTAGGCTTAAGCCTTGTCTGTGAAACCGGGGGATAGACTTTAACTTTTGCCTATAACTTTTATTTATTTTTTTTTACTTTTGAATAGTATCGTTTATGTAAGATTTCTTTTCATTAAAGAAATAAATACTTATATTCCGCAAGGATGCAGTAAATTGATCAAAAGTGACTAATGACTTTTACATTGATTTGAAATAAAATACTTTTTGTAACATTTTTGTTCTTTTTAACTTTCTTTTTATCAAAGATCCCTAAAAAATTTATGTTTTTCACTTTTTTAATTATTAAGCAGAACAACCATTTTCAACAATTACAATAATTAGAAATGTTTCTTGAGCACCAAATCAGCATATTAGAATGATTTCTGAAGGATCATGTGACACTGAATAATGTCACATGAGTAATGGCTGCTGAAAATTCAGCTTTGCCATCACAGGGTTGAATTATATTTTAACATATCTTAAAACAGTTATTTTAAATTGTAATAATCATACAAATGTTACTGTTTTTACTGTATTTTTGATCAAATAAATTCAGGCTTCTTGAGCATAGAAAAAAAACCTATAAAAATAAATAAATAAAAACACTTTTTCTTACCGACACCTAACATTTGATTAGTAGTGCACTTATTATATTAAACCTAAAAGAACTGGTGCCAAATAAAATTTTGTAGAGCCACTTTCTATTTGCTTGGTTTTGTACTGCAACTAACAAAGACATTTTAGCATTAGATGTCAAATAAGAACATGTTAGATACCTTTAGGCATCTGATCCACTTGGTCCTCGAATGTGACAGAACTTCTCCTCTTATTGGCAGCACAGTGGGCTGAGTGGGAGGGCTCTGAGGTGTAGCCATCCAACAGCATGACGTCTGTAGCTAGAGGGTAAATCACAGCAGGCATCTTTCAATCAAATATCAGTTTTAACACTGCTCAACAGCACCCACCCACACCAGTCTGGACACTGTGGGAGAGCC
Source organism: Sinocyclocheilus grahami (assembly GCF_001515645.1). NCBI lineage: Eukaryota > Metazoa > Chordata > Actinopteri > Cypriniformes > Cyprinidae > Sinocyclocheilus > Sinocyclocheilus grahami. The sequence continues at coordinate 638,330 of NW_015506215.1, read as the reverse complement.
GCTGAGCAGTGCCGTCTGTCTGTTATGCGATACTTTTGGGCTCTGTGTTTCCTCAAATGGCACACCCTGATAACAACAGTCTTCAAGCCAATAAACCACCTCTGCTGACTGCTAAGAGCTGTGGGGGTTGATTCTGTTTGATTTCCTTGTATTCAAAGCGGTAAGGATGCAGCAATATTAAAACCATGGTCTATACTGATAAACAATTATTAAAATTCAATTTAGTTTTGTCAATGTAAATTACTAAAATCAGTCAAACACAAGTGAATTTAGTCATCACAACATTATAATGTATAGTATATATCGAGGTTTGCTAATTACATTTAACTGTTACTAAATTATTAGTGTTTTTAGAGAGCAACTTTAAGTAAGCATTAGAGGATGGTAAATTCAAATGTAAAATACGCAATAACAGCTGATAATGATAAATATATCACCAATACCATCCAAGATGGTACTAGTATATTGTGCATTCCTGCAAAAAAAGTTATCATTATAATTAATTATTATTTTAAAGGCTTTTTAAAAGTTAATTCAAAAATTAAATATTGCCTCCAATTTACTCAGCCTCACCGAAATACATTTTCAAGAAAAAGGAGATTTTTATTTAGATAAAAAGTTTGTGCAGTTCTCTTCCATAAAACAAAACTTGGAGGCAATGGATGATAGGGAGATTCAAAAAAAAAAATAATAATAAAACCTGTATCACAAAAGTATGTTTTTACGTTCATTCATTATACGAGTCTTCTAAAGCCATTTGATTTTGTGTGAAGAACAGACTTGAAGTTATTTAGGTTGTTATTGAACTACAACGAAAGAGAAGATTTTCAGTGAATAGCGACATGAATTTTGGCCAGCCTGTTCCTCATACAAAATTGATCTAGTATGGCTTCAGAAGACTTGAAATACAGCCCACAAGTGGCATGGACTATTTTTGTGGTATTTACATAGTGCTTTTTTAAAACTGACAGGAATTGTCACTACAAGACATTATGCTAAAATACCTCCTTTTTTTTGTTCCACAGAAGAAACTAGGAAGTCATAATTAAGTTTGGGACAATGTGATGGTAAGTAAATGATGACAGCCTTCACTGTTGGATAAATTATTCCCTTAAATTGTTTTAAACTGACATGTGTTATAAACAGCAGAAGGTCTACCTGAGTCCTGGGTGTAGCTGAAGCCAGTGTCTCCCGTGCTGCTTCCATGGCCCAGGAGCTGCCCACCGCCCACTAACATGGCTGTCAGGTGAGGAGACATTCCCAAATCTGTCAAACAACAAAGATCCTCAGACATCTCATCCAAACATTAGATTACGAAGAATACCAGGATACAAATAACAGCAGCAGCAGGCTCACCCGTTATCCGGTTAGAGATGCTAAAAAGACGAGAGGTCCGGTGCCGTATAACAAAAGACTCTCTGTAGTAGCGGTCGCCAAAGCACATGCCCAACAGCTCCTTTCGTACGGTCTTATTCCACAACCCATAAATAAGTGGATGACACACGGCACTGGTAAAGGACAGCCAGGAGACCAGTGTCTCCATCTGTGAAGAAACACTGTCTTTACCCCACAGTGCTTCAGTGCTGATAACTACCACATATGGACCCCAAGTGGTCAGAAACGTCCCCAGAACCACCAGAATGGTGACGAAGGCCTTGCATTGGCTCCCAGAGTAAACCAGGCTCTTGCGGCTTCCAGTAGAAGATGTGGAAGTATTGGAGTTCTTGCGACCATTCTTCTGAGAACTGGACTCCTCGTGAGGCACCACCACACTTCCGCAGTAAACCTTGCGAGCTTTGATGCGGGCCACGCGGAAGATGAAGCCATAGCAGATCAGCATGGCCGCCAGTGGCAGAAGGCAGCACCATGTAACCCAGAAGGCAGTATAGCTGATCTCCTCGTGCCAAGCCACTGTACAGGTCCATTTGAAGCGGTCAAACTCAAAGGCGGACCAACCGAAAAGTGGCGGCAGGCATCCGACCAGGGAGTGGAGCCACACATAAACGATGACAACCACAGCTCGGTTTCCCGTGATTTTCATGGGGTAGATCATGGGATATAAAACGGCGTAGTACCTAGAATGAGACGGATATTGATATAAAACAGATACAGTTCAATAATTCCCTCGTGAGAGACACATGACTAGCCAATGGAAAGACAAGGGGGTCTTTCTCTAAGACTCTCAAGCTGCCAGAAATAAAGTAGAGTGTGGCTTCTAGGTTTGTGTATTGATAAAGATAAATAGGTCTGGTATTTTTCAGTGTGCATCTTGTTAATAAAAACAGTGGATCTGTTCAAGCAAAACTGGACTCAAGTTAAATGTCATGGTGAACTACAGGCTTTAAAAAAAAATACAGTATGGCCATTGATTACAGCAGTCAAAAACAGTTTTGCCAAGAATTGTTCTTGAATTAACTTGGAATTTGAGATTTCATAATACAACAATTGACTAAACAGCAAGTATATTTGCTTATGGGTCAATCACATGACAGTAACTTTTTGTATCTGTCAGTTTATGAATTTATTTTAAAACACATTTTTAAAAAATGCAATTCATAGATACAATGTTTTTAATTTCTGTATTGATTTTCTATTAATATTTAATGTAAAGTTTGCAAACCTTTATGACCTTGTTAAGGTCAATTACTCTTAAAATATCTAGCTAATAATTGTAACCTTTTTTGGACACGGCAAGGTTAGTTCAGGCTGTAAAATGTCATGTGGTGTGACTTTCATAAATTACATTTATTACTTATTAAATTATTCATATTTGTAAAAAACTGAAAAATATTTTTTAAAATGTAAAAAACAATACTACGATCTGCACACTTGCATGTATAAGTAAGGAAAATATGTTATCACTTTTTAGAGTCATTCAATTTAAACTTTGACACTAGACATCTGTTCCTTTTCTTTATCATAAACAGTCCTATTAACCCTTATTTACAAGGATTTCTCAAACTGTAGGATATGCTAACATAACGACTGACCTGTCAATGGCAATGGCTCCTAATGTAAGCATGCTGGATGAGCTGACAAGTAGATGGAGCAGTGCTGTGAAGTTACACCAAACCACTCCAAACATCCAATCCCGACGCACCGAGCTGGCCGCAACGAAGGGCAGCGTTAGGACAGACAGCAGCAAATTGGACAAAGTCAGGCTGAAGACAAACTTGTTACTGGGTGTCAGTAAGTAGGGCTTCTTATATAGGGTCACCACAATGACCAGATTGCCCAGACATGCCAGTATTGCTATGATGATGATAGAGACAGACTCCAGGACCACAAGCCCATCGTCGTCCAGGCCGTTAGTGGAGTTGGCCACCGCTGTCCCATTCTTAGAGCTGTTCATTATGGGAGGCCGCTGGGTACCCAGGACTGGACAGACATGTTGACAAACTACAACATATGAGAGGAAATGCAGTCTGATAAAAGCTGTCTGGAACATCTGAATGCTACAAGATGAAGAAATGATCTGGTGTGGTGGTGGGTTCATTCAAGTGTGTCCTGTAAAGCACTACAAAGCTGTAAAGCTGATTTTGTTTGTACAATACATTGTACAAACGTGGATTACACATTCTTACAATACACTGTTTGTTAAGAACTGGGCTGTGCTGTGAAAAACTCTGACTGTGCTCAGATTTTAAGTAAGACTTCTACCAATTTAGAATCACAGGATTTAAAATGAAACGTTTCACAACTATATGCACACAAAATATGCAAGCTTTACTGTAGACAACATTACATCTACAATAATAAAATAATCATAAATCATTATATAAAATATAAAAGCATATAATAAAAAACAATAAAAAATCAGAACAAATGTTAAGACACTTAATATATATCACTGCATTAGATAACAAATACATAAGAAAAAAATAATACTCCTAGCATTATTATAACATAATACTCAAAATAGCACTCTTCAGGCAAATATATAACATAAGGAAAAATTTACTGTAGCTGCATTTAAGTTCAAATCTAATGCAATGAATTTCATATAGTTTATGTGCAGCTCAAGCATCCAAATGCGTTTGGGGCCACTGGATGTGGATCATCTGTCATGCCTCTTCAATAAATCGTTCACCATGATGCACAACCATAGCAATGTGATCAGCTAGCGGAGAGTGCGAAGCGCACGCACTCTTTCTCTATTTTTCCAACAACAGCGATATTTTGCATTGCACAAAAATGTGTTTCCGACCACTTCGATTCAAAATTGCATAGCTTATCCTAATGCAATGATAGATACAAGGATAACGTACCAGTTTTCCAGGCCAGGCGATATCAAGCTGTAGTCCAGCACTAGTAACTTTCTCCGGCTGGCTTTGTTAGTCTGCGACGACTAACTTTAATCCAAAAACTTTCTCACCTCCTGCAAGATGCTGAGTTTGTTTTCTCACGCTTTCGCGGAACATAGACGCTTTCCGGAGACGCATGCTCAAAGTTTCAACGCAGTTACAAAGTATTAAATGATCCAGGGATGTTCATTTGTTGCGGCTGCTGCGGTCGCTGCGGTCCGCGGTGAATAAAGAGGCAGGCTGCTGACGTCACAATGGCGTCGGAAATCCTCCTCTTTAAAACTTCCCTCCATCTCGACTGCAGACAGTCCAGAGGGTCTCTCTCACCGGCTATATATAGTCTGCTCTGCAATGTTCTCATGGGGAATAATACTTGCAAAAATCGTTTTGTACGTTTTTTTATGTCTGTGTTCCACCAAAAATATCTACACATGTTAAAATTAACAGTGAGATTTAGCTATGCTTAAAACAACAGCAAAACAATTTGACGAAAACTATCTGTCTGTCTGTCTAATACTACCTAAGCATAAAGGCGTGTGTGTGTGTGTGTGTGTGTGTGTGTTGGGCTGACCCAGAGCGAGCAGACATTAATTCAACACTAGGTGGCATATGCGTGCTGTAAACTGTAGGAACACATAAAAACATTTTGGGAAATATTTAGTTATTTAGATGCGCCTTAAGAAAAAACAAAAAAAAGATTTTGCATTTATTATATTTAATTACAACACATAAAATATAAACTATTGTCATATCCGTGAAAGCACAGTGTTTATTCAAAATCACAACCAAGCAGCTCAATTCTCATAGTAATGGATTTCTGCCATTGTTTTGGAATAATCCGGATGAATTTGGAAAATATTGGCGGGTAGATGTAGTTCTTTACTTGGCCATTGTTATCTGTGTTGCCTTGAAATGTCTGTGAAAATAAAAGAAAACACTTTTTTCTCAATGTTAAGACACAAAACACTGTGGTTAGATGTTGTGCAGAAACTTGTTCTAATCCCAAAAAGTGAGACCACTTACCTTTTGTTCATAGTCCTCATCATCCGTGTACTTTGTCCATCTCTTGCCGTCTTCACTGTACTCCAGAGAATATGCTGTCACAAACATCTCATTGCCTAATGATTTGGCCCCCTGTGTTATAATTCCAGTTATCTTCTTTATATCCTTGAGTTCCACCTGGATCCATGGCTGCATGTCATTGTTCTGTCAATTGCAAACAGTTTATTGAGGCTTGAGGTTTGAAGTGGAGTAAATACCTTTAAGGGTTTCATTCATGAGGTATATCTTAGTTACCTTGGCTTGCCATGCATTGGTGGTCCCATATTTATTTAAGCGTGCATACCAAGGATGCCACTGGCCAGAGTACCAACTGGAGGCCACAGAACTGGCAGTGATTTGAGCATCTTTAATGAGGCCACTTTCTATTCCCAGTGGCACAGAGCAACCTGCCAGCACAATGAGGTGGATTAGTACAATGGAGCTGAACTTTATTTTGTCTTATAAGGCAGTATGAGAAAACAAAATCTGTACAATTTTTGTCCATACCATCAAGCTCACAACCATAGTACTCCAAACGGACTGTTGGGTAGCTGTAAAAATGTAAAGGATACAGCCTCACATATCGACCAATCAGAGGTGGGAAAAATATATTCTCCTTCGTGTCATAAGCTTCACTGTTTCCTTCAAAAGTCTGTTGGGCATTGGAAAACACAGCGCAGATCTTATGGGCTGTTCACACAGAATGTTTTGATTTTGTTTAAAATCCCTAGGTACGTTTAAACAATTAATTTGATGCAGTGTCTTGGTACATAAAGACGTCAGTCTAGTAGTGCAGTGCTTCTCAACCAATGTTCAAATGCCCCCTGGCCCTAGTTTTGGATTCAAAACCTATTTTAATCAATGGGCACTTCTCGATTCTGTAAATTAAACTAAAAAGATTAAAATTTAAATTAAAATAATGCAATTTCAGGATATTGTATGTTTTAGTAGATGCATGTTTTTCTTGACTCTTAAGGTTGTTTGTGATTTACTGAATAAGAATTAAGAATATTTTTTACTTGCAATCTGGTCCCCCAATTTTTTTAGAGCTTGACATAACTAGTAAATGTAATGTATATTCATCATACAAATGTCCATGGTGTTAGATTTTGTGAGTTAACATTACTTTGTACCAGGTCTAGAAATAACACTACATTAAATAGGCAGTCTGGGTTTTCCAAGACTGTGGGAACCCTGGTTCGTCAAAGGAAGCAAACTGTTGTTGAGGAGGTCAATTAAAATTATAAATATCTTGGTTTTTAGTTGTTTTAGCTTGTGTTTTCTCATTTTAAATAATTTGAAGTTGTCTTAAGGCAAGTTTACTGAGGCCCCCTGTTTGCGAACCATTGGTCTCTGCATGTTTACATAGAAAAACAACTAAAATGCTGTGCAGTGGAACGTTGTGAACAGATCCTTATGCTGATATGTGCATTCACTTTATAACCACACAGAAATAGTCACTTGCCTTTCTGACGGTATCGCTGTCTCCCTTGTAGAAAGTCCACTTCTTTTTATCAGTGCTGTAGGAAATGGTGTAGTTCAGCACAAAATTATGTTTTAACAATTGCTTGGCTCCCTGTGTGGCAACTTTACTAATCACTACCGGCCTCTGGAAGTCCACCTGGAATACAGGATACAACCTCTTCAAGTAACTAGTCATTAGCATTTCTTTATTTATGGGCTAATTGTCTGCACACCATTATGAGTGGTTACCTGAATGTGCTGTCCTGTCTTTGTTGTACTCCATGCATTGTATTTCCCTGTATTATGTAGTCTGGCCAAATGAGGATACCATTGTCCTTAAAAACAGTTTTAAATGTGTTAATAATGTGACCCTGACTATGCTACATAAAAAGCTATAGGCTACTTTCAAATCCTACCTCTAGAGTCAGATGCTGATATGTGTTCATCTTTCACAGTTCCAGAGATGAGACCAAGAGGATGATCACAGACTGCAAAACAGACCAGGTAAGATTTTAAGACCTGACAGAATCAATTGTTTTCTTGTAATAAGATCAGCATGATAAATTACTGTATATGATACCGTTGTCTAACACAAGGAATAACGTCTGCATTCCCCTCTGCTGTGAGAGTCCAACTTCAGACTCCAGCTGCCAGAGACCAGGCTTTGAAGGCAACATTTCCAGTGTGGCAAATCCACCTAAATGATGGGATCTGAGTGTGAATGGCCTTTCTAGATCATCTAGGTAAGTAAGTATCTTCTAACACCACTACACACCTGGTAAAAGTGGGTAAACTCCCTGACGGTGGTCCTTTAATTCCTTATTTATGAACGTTTGACCATGGAAATGGACACTGTGGAGGTCTTTGGGAGAGCCCATGTTGATCAGATGCCACTTCGCTAGCTGATTTGTGTACATTCGCAGTCCTTTGAGACTGTAGATAATACCATTGATAGCTGACAAAAAACAGATATAACAGATGTAAATTTGTCAAGTAAGTTTATGTAAAGCAATATTTTTAATGGTCTCAATACTTGCTCCAATTTATTTAGTTTTAATCCAATGATAATGACTGTGGTATAAATACTCCATTATAATTAAAATAATGGCGCTAAAAAAGCTGAGGAGAAACAGTTTTCTTACCGTCAAACTTTAAATAATTTTTAAAATTTGGATCCATGACTGCTCTTTTGTTTTTCCTTTCAATCCTCTCCCGATTCTCCTCGTAGTACCAGCTCTTATTCTCATCAAACGTCATAAAGAGCAGGACAAACTCTCTTCTGTCCAGAGGCTTTTTATCCAGGGTACCCTTCCTGCACACCAGAAGCGGTCCAATCAGCCCAGAGTTTATATCTCTCTCCTATGCAAGAAAATTATTTAATTGTAAGTCAAAATTAATAATAGTTATTTGGCACCTGTTTGTATTCAAATTGAGTTATGGACAGCCCTCATGGAGCAATCTTTAGTTAAGTGGAAAATTAAGAAGCATTCATGCTTACTGGATTCACTGCAGAGTAGTAAGTCCACGTTCGACAGTCAGATTCATTATTTTGAGGTCCAGATTTGGAATTTATAGTCCACATGTAGATAAAGGTGCTGTTGAGTTGTACGGCATCGTCCTGTTTGTACCAGTACGGTGACTGATCATCGTAACTCAGGCCTTCCATTTGTTTTAAATACTTGACTCCATTTGCATGCAAAGAGTACTTACGGCTGGCAAGGTTCCTGAAAAATACCTAGCACGAAAAACAGGAATGTAATTTTTTATGTTTTTGTCATATGATTTGCTTCTAATTTTCATTTGTACACAAGTATGTTCACATATTCAGTGGTCTACCATAACAGTCTGATCAACTTCAGCTTTAATGACCGGACCCAGAATTCCCAGGTGTTCATCCATTTCCCCTCGGATGTCTCGGATACTAAAGGTGCTGTCCAGGTACTTTCTGAACACCGCTTTTTTGAAAGATGTGGGTCTCTCGTTTTGAGATGATTTATCAAGCCTCCTTTGCAAACATAAAAGTGATTTCGCAAATGGGTTATACTCTTTTAGATTCATATATTCATGCTTTTTGTTTCTAGAAATGCAAAATGTGGATTATTTGAAATACATGATGCCAACAGTACCTCTGACCGTAACCAGCATAATCCCATTCTTCCTCTTCAACTGAGATGAAAAAAGTTCTGGTATTCTTGTCTCCAGCAATTTTTAAGAAATGCTGGGATGTTACATCAAGCGCTGGGCTTTGAACATCCGCTGTTTTGCTATAAGGGTCTTTGTACTCTACATATTCATATTCTTCTGGGTGATCAACTATACCATCAAAATCTTCACTCTGCTCATTTTTTGGAACATATAACTCATAATCATTGAAATCGCGTCTTGGCACTCCTATGACGATGGATTTCCCCATCAGGTCGTCCTCGCTAGAGATAGGCCTGCTTCCCCTTGGGGTCAACCAAGAAGGTCCAAAACCTCTTGGAGAAAAACCCTTTGGAGAAACATCAGAACGTGGCTGTGGCCTATACTCTTTCCTTTTCTTTGTCTTCATGCCATATCCCTTTCTCGGCTTTACCCTCTGGTGAACTACTTTTTTTTTCTTTTCAGTCTTTGGTTTATTTGAATTTGCTGCAGACTTGTCTGAGATGTATTTGTTCATGTGATCTGGGATTTCCATATGAACCAGTTCATGGTTGCCTTCATAACCCCAGTGCTCTTCTTTTGGATCGAGATGAGATGTGAGTATGGCCTCGCTGTGATTGTTCTTCAGATAGATGACTACTTCCTCTTCACTTTCGCTTTCCGAGCCGTTTTTCGTGGATGAAACATTGAAAGAGCCAAGAGAAAAGGACACGTTCTTCGTACTGTCTGAAGAAAAGAGCTCTGATGCATTTCTTAAAATTTCACTATGAGATTTCATTGTAACATTAGTGGGTGATGTTCTGTTCTCTGTTATTTCAGATTCAAGGTCAAGACTGAAATCAGACAAAGTTGCATTTGAAGATTCAGACTCGTTGCTTTGCAAAGTGCTGTTTCTCAAAGGCGAAGACAAACCGAGATTAAAAATGCTCTCAGTTTCAGAATTTACCTGCGAAAACATCTCACCGGTGTAATTCACCTTTGTGCTGTTGAGTTCTTGAATCTTTGTTGTGTTTTCAGTTAATTCACCAATCTCCTCTGGTGTGTCCGTTGGTGAGACATTATATTCTACTAGAGTCTTATAATCTGTTGAAACTTCCGAGGGATGACCACCATCCAGAAGCACAAAATCCTCCTCAGTTTGGGTCTCTGAGCTGTTGGAGAGAGAATCAGGACTAGGCACATGGTATATGAAGAAGTGACCCGAACTATCACGGTCACCATCCAAGTCAGTGTTATTTTTAGTGTTTGCCTCTTCTTGAATTACTGTTTTGTTTTCTAAGGTTTGGTTTGAAAGCAAGAGGTTTGATTCAGAAGAATTTAGAGATGGACTGTCACCTTCCATGGTAATGTTTCTGTCACCAACTGGAGCATCAGATGAAGTGATACTGGTATTAGTGGGGAAAATTTGTATTTCATTCATTGTGTGGGTGATGTTGGTTTCAATGATTGGAGAATGAGTAGTATTCACAGATACACTGTCTGCCTCTAATGATGAACTGACATTTTCTACTATGTTGGTATTTATTTCAATATCCAGAGTAACATTTGTAGAGACACTTTCCATTTCATTCACTGGCTTTGTAGGTACATTGCGGACCTTTCTTTCTACAACTGGAAAATGTGAGATAATACTGTCCGTGTCATTGTTTGACATGACTTCTGGTTTGGAATCAAAAATGCTTGCCATCCCTAGCAATGCCTCTTCTGTGCTTTCATTCAAGACTTTATTTGAAGATTGTCTCTTGTCCAAACCAGCCTCGTCAGCTGATAAACCATGAATCTGATTGAAAGATCCAAATGTAGTATTGTGTGATTTGTCCAACTCGTCACTTGAGGCTGGGCTTTTTGTCTCAATAGTCGGCAATAAACCATCGTCAATGTCTAGTATCGAAAAGTCAATTAACTCAACGTCATCTTTAAAGTTTTTGAACGTCCTCAAACCAAATTCTTCTGCATAAATTTCGGTGTCCTCGTCAACCATGATAGGGTTTATTTGTTTTGGTTCCTCTTTTTTAATATCACTGATGGACACAGGTTTCCATACAGTGAATTTTTCTGGTTCATAATCATATTCCATAACGTAATCTCTGAAGCATTCAAGGTCCTTGAATTTTACCCTCATCCCTTTAGTGGAATCGTGAGAGTTCAGTGATGCTAAAAGCCAAATACCTATAAAGTGAAGAATGTTGAGTTTAAATTCATAGTTTTTGTTATATGTATTTCTTTGTATAGTCAGTGACAATGTCTTAAAATTGAATTAAATCCTTTGGAAACTCACCTATATTAAGCATGTTCATAGTGATAGTTTCACCAGTCATGGGAAATAGACTGAGCAAATCCTGTTCTCTGTTTTTTAGCTCAAATGTATGGCCATAAAAAGTAGCAGTCTGGATGTAATCTTGTTCACCAACATTTGACACATGCCAAGTCACGATTTCACCATTACAAAATCCCAATTCTTGGCCACTTTCATATACATAGCCATTGATTGCTGTAAAAGTTGATGCAATAAATACATGTACCAAATATGAATCAACAACACTAATATGATAAATATCAGAAAATCACTCACTGTGCATAACGTTGGATTTATAAAACTCTGGATCATCTCTTTTAACTCTTTTGGGGTCACTGCAGTATGTGTTAATGTTCTCATCATGGTACCAGCTCTTGTTCTCATCAAAAACAGTAAACATGGCATGCTGTTCTTTGTCTGCTTTCAGCTAAAAAAGAGAAATGCTTTCAGTATCCAAAACTAAGTGAGCTGCTTTGCTATTTAGGCAGCATGTTAACCATCATACAGTCAAACTTCATAATTTAGTTATTCAGAACACTCTACAAAAGTGGCAACTCCATTAAGTGTTACTCGCATTTTGATGTTGGCTTGTCACTAAGCTAAGATTGTGAAACTTTAAGCACAAAAAATGCATATACCACTCAAATATTGGTTGAAATAGCAATTATAGATGTGTGAAATAACAGTAATAGATGCATTTTTAATTCAGTAATCCAAATCAAAATAGATCCATGTAGCTGTATTTATCATTTCTGCGCTGGATTTCATTTTCCTCAGTTTTGCCTTATCTGTGAAGAAACATAAAATGCTGCCCTATATTTTGTGCAGAAAAGGTAGCATATAAGGCACAATTACTTTGCTGCCTACGGTTTGGAACAGCCTTCCAATAGAAGGTGTTTCAGTGCCTTAAACAGTGATATTGTATAGAAATGATTCATTAGTTTCATTTCAACCATTTGAGTCATTTGACTCTGACTCAGTGGCCTATTACTGTATATTGCAAATGAAAAGCAGTTACCTGGACATTCTTTTTGTTGAGGGACTGGCTCTTACAGATGAGAAGAGGACCCACAAGACCAGAAGCAATGTCTCGTGGAGTGTCCACTGCACTGTGGTACATCCTGGTCAGACATCTGGGGTCACTGTCCGTTGGTGTATCTTCCTCAGACACACTCCATGTATATGTATAAATCTCACCTGGTTGAATCCCGTGTGTCTGGTTCCCTTTCAAATGAACAGCAATTTTATTTAAATAAATTTTTTCTCATATCAGTCATGCTTACTTTTTTGTTTTATGATTTTACAGGTATCTTTTCATTGATAAGGACTTAGATTAGGGCTGCATGAAATTGGAAAAAACTGAGATTGTGTTATTTTGTATTTTACGTATATGCTAAGATACATTTTTCACCAGATGACTTGAATAGCTATATTTAAAAAAAATTAATATTAATAATAATAATAATTGATGCATTTGTATAGAAAATTTTAATAAATATTAAAAAAGCTGAATGGGCATACTCTTTGCAAGGACCAACTCAAAGATATTTCAGTATGTCAGCATCTTCAAAGGCCACATTCCCACTGTTTTTGATGCATTCAGTATGACTAATAATAAAAATAATAATAATTATGATTTTACTGTGATTATTATTAAATAAAAATATTGAACAAAATAAGAACAATATTTTAATATTGCACTGTAAAATAAAAAGTGAGTATTTACTCCATAATTTTCATAAGTTTTAATCATTAAGCCATCTAGCATTTATTTTTGTGGTTTGCGATTATCAAATCACAACGGCTTTGATTTCAATAACTATGCATTGTTTCAGAGTGGAGCATTTACTTGTGTGCAGCTCATAACTGTTTGTTTTCAGTGTATCAGAGCAGCTTGTGTCACAGTAAACGAAACAAACCGCTTTGAGACGCTGAAACAAATACCAGATCATGAGCACAGTGCAGCACTTCCCTGACGCATGCAACATGTATGTTGCAGCCTTCATGATTTGATAATCACACTAAGCCATCTCGTGTCTTCAGTTTTATTCCAATACATCCTGCAGCCCTGTTAGAGATGTCAGCACATTTCTTCTCATAATGTTGTCTGCTGATTTAAATAAAGAGGCATATATGAATTTTATGCATGTATAGTGTACACTGTAAAAATGACCATGAATTTAACGGTAAAAGACTGTAAAAATTCTACAGTAAAAACCTGTTACATGGTTAACGGTAAATTCCCCTACTATATACACTCTTAAAAATAAAGGTGCTTCACGATGCCATAGAAGAACCTTTTTGTCTAAATGGTTCCATAAAGAACCTTTAACATCTGAAGAACCTTTCTGTTTCACAAAAGGTTCTTTGTGGCGAAAGAAGGTTCTTCAGATTATAAAAAGGTAAGAAAGAGATGATTCTTTAAAGAACCTTTGACTGAATGGTTCTTTGTGGAACCAAAAATGGTTCTTCTATGGCATCGCTTGAAGAACCTTTTGAAGCACCTTTATTTTTAAGAGTGTACGGTGAAAAACTGTACATTGGACATTAATTTTATGGTAGTATACCGTTTTTAGAAGTGAAAAAGACCGTACAATTTACAGTGATTAACCGTAAATTGACATTCCCAGAATTCCCTGTGTTACATTTCAAATTTGATGTTTTTTTGTTGAAATAACTGTTTCTTCTTAGTTTTTTCTGATCAGTTTTGTATATTAGGGTTGTGTGTTACACCTAATGCTGTTAAATGAATGTTTATTGCATTATTTCAGTTACCATGATGGTGTTTGGTATTTGTGTGAATGACACAGTGCACCTTCTATATATGTTATTATCTAAAAGCTGCTTGTGATGGGTTTTGGTTCATCATGTGACTTTCTCATCACCACCTGCATTTGGTGGTTATCAGTGTATTACAAAGGTGCAAAACAGATTTCAGTACTTCAATAGGTTGGTATATTAACATTATATCAGTTAATGAAAATACGGTATTTAACTGTAGATTTAAGTTAAAACCGTAAAACCTAAAACGTTGCTACCATATTTTTTACGGTAAAATTCCGGCAACCACAGCTGCCGTTTTTTTTACCGTAAATTTTACGGAACTTTTTTTACAGTGTAGAATTGATGAATATAAATTAATAGATATCAAACAAACCTTCTGCAGGATAACTGGCTCCTTCTGCTGCTTTATCAATGGTCAGTCCATGAGGATAGATACTGTACGGACGTGATGCTTTGTTTTTAAAGACAATCTATAGAAACAACATTACAATCATCATGCATCCTGACCAGAAACATTAAAAATGCTCTTAACCCAAAAGAATAAATAAAATAGTAATTATTAGAGCTGTGATTATGTGAGAAGCCTTATACCTTTATGACATCTCTGATTTGAGCTCTTATCACTGGCCCAAGAATCCCAAGCTCTTTCTTTCTCTGCTTGTCTTCTGCTCTCTCTTTAAATGCGCCATCTTTATACTGAGTAAATACTGCTTTTTTGTATTTTTTACCTATTCGCTGAGGCCCCTGCTTTAAATATTTTGATCGGAAATCCCTGAGTGGATAAAAGTGGGATTAAACATTAGAAGGGAGCTCACGCAAAGGCATGTCCTATTGATGAATCACGATGCACATACCCATCCATGTTTTCTGGCATATTTGGAGCATAATCCCAGATCATCTCTTCTGCTGCTATGTAGTAGGTCCACTCTTGGCTTTCTTGTTTCTGTTGGATTGTAAGTCGTCTTTTTGGTTCTGTGTACTCATCACACGTCTTGATATTTAGGTATCCATGCAAACCAGCTGCAAATATGACATCAACATATAATCATTTTTATAAAGTACAAACTGTCAGCATTAATAGTGATTCTACAAAGCTATGACGTAGAGACTGTATATATTAATAATTCATGAAATCTTGTGGTTTCTCTGGCAGTTTTTACCTTCCAAGTGCCTGCTAATGTGAGAGGAAATAAGCCAGCGGCCGGGGTGGATACCATTCATACTGGCACTGGTGGCAGTTCCACTAATGATGCCAACAGATGAGGTTTTGTGGCCATCGTGCAGCAGTACTTGCCCATTGAAGTGTACAGAGAAGAGCTCTGGCTCAGAGCTCATTCCCAGCAGGTGCCAGCTGACTTTGGAGTGGACACAGATGTCCAGATCTGGGGGACGACAAGGAGGAACTTTACACCTCAGTAGATTTGCAGAAATGATATGTTATGTGTGAAAAATATCAAACCAACCTGGTACCGAGCCATTTGTGTAGCCATTTATAGTGTATTTCACATTGTGTGCCTGCTCAGGGCCCCCGGTGCTGTACCAGCTCTTGTTCTCATCAAACACTCCAAACAACAGCACAGCCTCCTGATGGAAATTAATCTGATTTCCGGAGCCGTCTAGCGTGCCTGTGGGACAAAGACACATTAATCGTCTAGACAAACAGAGCTGTTTATAGTTGCGTAATTTCTGGGAAACTCAAACTGTATAGGTTAAGCTGGGGAAAGAAGTCCCATAAGAATGGTGTACATTTACAGTACTACACTGTAACATGAGTTCAGCATGTACATGATAATGATGCATCATTCAGTCAGTGTATTATTTTATTAAGGTAAATAAATAGACACATCTGCATTTTAATTGAATAATTAGTTTTCGTCAAAAATCACAGCTTGAATTCCATAATTGGTCTGCAAGGATTCACAGGCAAATAAATGAGAATTGGAAAAAAATGACATTTGAAAAGCAAAGAAATCAAGATTATTTTAGATATTATATTATTTTAGTTTTTTTTGAGAAATTAAATCATTGTTATTCAGTAAAATGAAATTATTATTATTAGATACTTTTTTTATTTCAGTGTACAATTATATTATTACTAGTAAAATATTCCAATATTGATTTCACTATATATAGAGTCTTTAGCATGCTAAAGTCGATTGTAAATCCACTTTAAATCCACTTTTCCATTTTAAAGCCTATATTTAAAAAATGTTCATACCCACATACCGCTGGCAGCCTTTTAGCCAAATTCACTTAAATAAAATATATGTTACTGTACAAATCTAAGTACTTGTACTTAGAATATCACATTTGCATGTTTAAGGCTCTCTGACATCATTTAATGGTCACATGACATGCAGGTAAACAAATTAAATATAAAAAAAATTGAGTAAGTGTTTTTTTTTATTTTATTGATGTTATTTTAAATGCTTTATTTTATAATTTCATTCATTATTAGCTTTTCATTAAAAACACAAACCCCCTGGAGTTCCTTTATGAACCCCAGTTTGGGAAACATTGACATAATGTAATGTTCAATGCACTTCATGTTATTAATTACAACAAAATGAATATATTTTCTTACTCTTAGTATTTTAATATCGATATGGTACAAGATTATCCTATTTAAATCAATGTGAAAATTGAGTTCAATGAGATGAGGTCCAAAGTAATCTAGAAGTAATTAAAAAGTAGTCTGATTATATTATCTAAAATTATGTAATAGATTACTTTACTCACTACAATTTTTCTCATGTAATTTGGAATCAGTAACGGACTACAATTTGTAAGTAATCTACCCAGCAACATAAAAGAAATTAAAAGATCAATATAATCCAACGTAAATAAAAAAATTATAAAAGAAATAGAGATCTCATATAATTAACAAATGTTGGTGTTCACATGACGAGTCATAATAAATAAGAGCACATCCGTTCAGTAAATGTGTTGAGATGAGATTTAGTGGTCAAGAGGAAAATTAAAGTTGGGCATCTTAACCCATCTAAGCATAAATGTCATAATAAACATCCCATTGTAAATCCAGGATCTTGTTTTTGCCTCACATACCTTTCTTGCAGATCAGCATTGTACCTATTAACCCTGTATTGTAGTCCTTGACTATGTCAAAGTGGGAAAGGTATGTGTAGGTGATGCATGGGGGGTCCGCAGCCATAGGGGTCACCTCAGACGTCACCTCCCAATGGTATGTGTGCTCTTGGCCGGGTAAAATTACGTCATCTTCTTTCTCATAGAGTGACGTGTTGTCAAAGTATAAAGATCCTAAATGGGAACGTTAGCAGTGTGAGAAGGATGCAGCTTCAGATGGTGTTTATTACAATAAAACCAACATCAATTTATCTTAGGAAAAAAATAAATAAAGATTTTACATTTAGAAAAAAATGAGGATAGTGTATCTGTAAATATTTATCAGAGACTCACTGCTTTGGACTTAGGTACAGCCTGTGGTTAATTTGTATCTTGGGTTAATATTTCCAAAGAAATCAAACACAGATGTTTGTGTTACGCAAAGTGTTTACTCAGCTAAATGATGAGCACTAAAATAATCCATAATGTCCTCTAAACAACATTCCTCTAGAAATGTATCTGTCTGTTATTTCATAGCACAGTGTCTATTTTTTTACTTTGTTACTAGTGTGCTGTATGTTACAAATCTCTTGCGTCACTTATATTGTTACCGCAATCATATCAGAACACACACCCTCTGACTGCTTCCCGTAAGCAATGCCATGTGGGTGGATGCTGCAGGGATTATCTGCCATGTTCTTGAACGTGACAATGATTGTGTCACCCTCTTGTCCTCGCAGTGTCGGCCCAAGTAACCCTAGAACATTAGTTTCAAATAATCATGATTTAAAAGTTCATGTAATTGTAACGTAAATGACTTATGCATAAGGACTTGTGGATTTTAATGTTGAAACAAAGACATCATCTTTGCTATGCAAAATACCTGAGGACAAGGGATGTGTTTTCGCCTGTGTGAATCCCTCATTGTATTCCCTGTATACAAGCTTTTTATATGACGGCCCAGTCCTGGAATACAACAACAACCATCAATAAATACATCTCTTAGATGAGCAAAAACAAAAAACACAAAACAACTCCCATTTGTGTGAAAATGCAGTTTTATTCTAGTATCATAGAAATACTGGTTTTATATTTTCCATTTTCCTTTTAATTTCCCTTCTATTTTAAAGATTTAGTTGTTTTTTGTCATTATTTTAGTACATTAAGTTAAACTAAATGCAAGTGAGAAATGTTACCTTAGCAATGAAATAAGTTTAAGTTTTGAAATATTTTATTTCAGTTAATTTTATTTCAAGAAACAAAAATTGTTTTTGTTGTTTTGGTTTCAATTTACTATAATTACCATGGTGACATATTTATACATTTTGAATAAAGTCTTGACATAATTGATCTTAGATATACTATATATTATTTTAACAAACTTTACAGTAGTTTCTTGGTGCTGGTTTAACATTTTGTTTGATTTGGGGTTACTTGTATTTCATATAAAATATCTTTGTCACATGTCCTCATGTTTCCTTACTCATGAAATTGAATACATTTAAAATATTTTCTTTGAATGCTATTTCTTGTCAGTTAATAAACTGTTTTAGTACAGATATGTTTGAATTATTTGTTACATTTTTACAATAGTGAATGACTTTATCTGTGATATACAAGAAACAAACAAGCAAAAGGCAAACAATCAGACTGAATCAATTTATATTCTAACAAATAATGATCTTTTTCATACCTTTGCTGTCCGGCAGATGTGTAGTCCCAGTTAATATTAACAGCTGCAATGTAATAGCGTCTCTCCACAGCTGTGGCACAATTACACAGGAATGCCAGAATGGCCAAACCGTAAGGGGCCGCTGGCCTGGAGCAGAGTTTCATGTCTGACAGTGAAACTCCAGGTAGAACGGTCTGTTCCGGAGTGCAGGGAAATCTGAACTTTCAGAGAAATTGCAGTGAGCTTTATCTCCCCCCACCTCCCTGTTGCACACATGTTTAAACACCGTGTTCGAGGGAAGTGCACTATCATTATCAAAAAAACTGAAACTTCTTATTTTTGTTTAGTCATTAGTACTCTGAGGCTTTTAGAACATGTAAAACCTTTTCATTAATGTGAGTAAATATTTTGTTTGCAAGAATGGAAAACACCAAGTTACCATATTTACATATTTGCCAGTTCAGTCCTTTCCACTGGAAACAAATGCTAGTTAGTGTCATAAAGCAGCCAACTTAACTGCTATCTGCACAAGATGAAGAGGTTCTGCACCATGTTTCACCAACATCAATGTAGCCTAAGTGATATTCTATTACTATAAATGTGATAATCATGAAATCTGAAATAAATGTATATGGGTTTCAATTGGTAAGAAATTTCCTCATTACACTTTTCTGCTCCAGACAGAAATGTCATTATAAGGATTTACTCATAATCCCAATGATTTCCTTTGAATAGTTTCTTCATACATTGCTTGTTTACAGTGTTCAAGTTTATGTGAGTAAAAGTCTGTGCATTTGAAGATTAAACAGGTACAGTCTGGACCTTGTTTAACACTCATACCTCCACCTAGCTATAGACCATCTATCATATAATTACATAAAAAAAACAATATTTGTTATTACAAACTGAGCTAATATTGCACATGACTCATGACCACATTTCCCTTAGGAGGGCAAAGACTTCTTAGAATTTCCTAACGAACCATCCTCATTACATTTTCCAGACAGATGCCGAGAAACAAAGTCCAGACAAGTATGGAAAACACGTTAAAACAATAAAATGAATATTAAACATTACATACTGTACAACATTAAACACAATTTAAAATGTAAAACATACAGCATGCATTTAACTGAATGTTAAAAGTGACTGGGAAATATTTACAACAGCTCATTTTAGGCATTGTTATTTGAAAAGAAAGCACTCAATTATTCAGTCATACATAAGCAAAATACTATAGGCCTATTTACAACCCTAAAGTATATAAAAAAATATGCTTAAACTTTTTTTCTTGTAGGCTAACTTTACACTGTTTGTTTTTCTGCCCACATTCAAACAGTTTATTCCTTAGCCAACAAACAAATCGTTTTTTTTTATACAGTCAGTTTTACATTCATTCCTACATGTAGGCTAGCTCTGCGGGGAAATGTATTGGTCCAACAGTGCCTAAGGATTATTTTAATATTAATTAGCCAGCCACGCCTTCACCTTTGGAATACTACCAATGAACGTCAGTATAATCTAATTAATATTAATGAGAAAAGCGTGTGACTGGAAAATATTTACAACAGCTCATTTTAGGCATTGTTATTTGAAAAGAAAGCACTCAATTATTCAGTCATACATAAGCAAAATACTATATTTACAACCCTAACGTATATAAAAAATATGCTTAAACTTTTTTTCTTGTAGGCTAACTTTACACTGTTTGTTTTTCTGCCCACATTCAAACAGTTTATTCCTTAGCCAACAAACAACAAACAAATCATTTTTTTTCTAGCTCTGCGGGGAAATGTATTCGTCCAACTGTGACTAAGGATTATTTTAATATTAATTAGCCAGCCACGCCTTCTCCTTTGGAATACTACCAATGAACGTCAGTATAATCTAATTAATATTAATGAGAAAAGCGTGTGACTGGAAAATGTTTACAACAGCTCATTTTAGGCATTGCTATTTGAAAAGAAAGCACTCAATTATTCAGTCATACATAAGCAAAATACTATAGGCCTATTTACAACCCTAACGTATATAAAAAATATGCTTAAACTTTTTTTCTTGTAGGCTAACTTTACACTGTTTGTTTTTCTGCCCACATTCAAACAGTTTATTCCTTATCCAACAAACAACAAACAAATCGTTTTTTTTTCTAGCTCTGCGGGGAAATGTACTAGTCTGTGACTAAGGATTATTTTAATATTCATTAGCCAGCCACGCCTTCTCCTTTGGAATACTACCAATGAATGTCAGTATAATCTAATTAATATTAATGAGCAGAGCGTGTTGCCCTGCAACGTTAAACCAAACGGTAGCATAGCTTCATTATACGCATGCGCATAGATACGGAAGCCGTGGGGGCAGGTTGTTAGTTCAAGTGGGAACATATGGGTAGGTAAATAAAGCACCGATTAGGAATCTATTTGTGCTTTATCACCACATTCACATTATAATAGATACATTGTGAATATGCTGACGTTGAACTGGATGATGCACTTCTTTTTTATTTGCGTCGGGAACATCATAACAATCACGCTGAATTCCACCATTACTGTGATGAACCACACCACTGTCAATTTTAGAATAATTTTGCTTTCTAGTGTATCTAGTGGTTGCAAATTATTTAGCATTGGTGTTTCTTTACATTCAGAATGTATTTAGACTTTTTCTATGTCATTTCTAAGATAATGTCATAATCCTCTATAGTTTTCATCTAGCATTTTGTAGTTTGATGTTTAAACAGTGCTGTACTAACAGATGTGATATTTAAAACATTGTGTTTAAAACAATGTCACTGCCTTCACAAAAGACAGAATGTTCATGTTCCTTCCATTCTGAACTATCTGTAAACACTGAAACACAGAAACACAATAGTCATGCCTCCTACCATGACTCCATGTCTGCATGTTTTGTTGGTTGGCTCATCATTTGTGCTTGTGAATCATGTTGAAAACAAAGCGCTAGTTACAGAAGGTGACACGTCTTGACAAAGTGGTATTTGTGGAGTGAAAGTGCTGGAGAGACCAATTTATTTAATTTATTATTTCGTGAAAAAAATGTTTATTGGTGCTTCATTGTTGTGATTGATATGATTGTCTGATGTATTCTCAGTGATCCTGTTCATTCTCCTATTGAACAGGTTCGGCTTACATTGTCCATAATGGCCCCGTCCTCATCCTCTTCTTTATGCCGTTGCTGCTGTCCTTGTTCACGGCTGTGCTCAAGATCTTCAGCCTACACTTTGGTTCTGGGTCTGGGTTTTGTCACCTTGGGAACCAGTCGCATCCTGTTACTAAAATTCTCGGCCAATGAAGGTAACATAATATTACACCACTATAGAGCAACTTGATGTATGATTCCTTCCCACCAATAGTTTACTTTTTGCAATGTGCATTTTAAATATTGTTGCAATTAATTAATTTTTTCTTACCTACAGAAAACAAATATGACTTTCTTCCTGCATCTGTGAATTTAATGGCAGAGGCCATCAAACTAGTATTTTGTTTAGTGATGTCAGTACGGGTGGTCATTCGAGGTGAGTCGGATTCATTGTCCCAAAATTACTTTCTCAAACCATACTCATTAACATACTAAGCAAGTGTATATACAGTCTGTTGAATTGATATATGCAGTGTTGGGGAGTAACTAGTTACATGTAACGGAATTATGTAATTTAATTACAAAATAAATGTAACTGTAATCTGTTACAGTTACTGAGAAAAACATGTGTAATGTTAATGATTACAAAGGGGGTTGCATCTGAATGTTTTCACAGATCTGATTGATTTCTTTCAATGAATTGATTCATTGACTGTTCTAAAATATGAGACACCAATGTTTCAGGAGTTTATTTTGTTTTATTTGCTATTTGGGTTTATGTATATGCATTCTTTATTTTTTAAGATGAACTTTTTTCCAAGGCATTGTTAGATGCCAGTGTTTCCTGTCGTAGCTATGCAAAGATTTGATTTCAAAAACAGTATCATAGCTATTCAACTATTTCTTATTTAACCTCGGAATGATCTCAAAGTAAAAAGAGGTGCTAAAGTCTGATTTTGTGTTAGCTGTGCTTTAAATAAAAATTTGTATAATCTTAATTCAAGTGATGAAGGATTTTGAGAAGTCTGACAGTAATCATTGTTGAGTCCTATACTGTAAGGTTAACCCTGCCTGCTTTAAATGTTTCAAAAGGATTAACCACCCCAATTAACAGTTGAAATTTAGAAAAGTAATCAAATGTAATCAGTTACATTACTTTAATAAAGTAATTGAAATAGTTACACTACTTATTACATTTTAAATAGGGTAACCTGTAATCTATAACCAATTACATTTCCAAAGTAACCTTCCCAACTCTAGATACATGTTGTTATTTCAGCTTACTGTATATGTTATTTGTTATGGAACTACAATCATTGCTTTTGTTTTCCAGAGGGCCGCTCTTATAAAGATTTGGGGTGTTCATCTGGCGCCTCTTTTCTCAGCTACCTGAAATGGTCCGTTCCTGCATTCCTCTACTTCCTTGATAACCTCATAATCTTCTATGTGATGACCTATCTGCAACCTGTACGTTGAATTATTAAAATTTTATAGTTATGGATAAATATTAGTTGGAAAGTAACTCTTTGCATTTACTACTTTATACAAAAAAAAAAAATATATATAGTAATTAAATTAATACATTAATTTACAAACCCGATTCCAAAAAAGTTGGGACACTGTACAAATTGTGAATAAAAACAGAATGGAATGTGGAAGTTTCAAATTTCTCCAACTTTTTTGGAATTGGGTTTGTAAATGTATGTGTATGTATATATTAATAATAATATGTAAATGTATATATTAAATAGATGTATTTATAAGCTTTAAATGAATTGGGACCTGCAAGATGGTATTTTGCATTTGTTTGATTACAAATACAGTAAAAGCAGTTATACTGTGAAATATTATTACAATTTAAAATAACAGGTTTATTTATTTCTGTGATGACATAGCTGAATTTTCAGCAACCATTATAGTCTTCATTGTCACATGACCCTTCACAAATCATTCTAATATGCTGATTTGGTGCTCAATGTTAATAATAAAGTTAAAAACAGTTGTGCAGCTTAATATGCTTGTGGAAACCATAATACATTCTTCAATGAATAGAAAGTTGATTTATTTGAAATAGATGTCTTTTGTAACATTATAAATGCATTTATCACTTTTGATCAACTTTCAGAGAAAAATGATTAATTTCCTTCAAAGAAAAAATTGCATTGACCCCAAACTTATGAACGACTACAACATTCATATTTTTCTCATGTTTTAATAGGCCATGGCAGTTATGTTTTCCAACATTGTAATTTTTACAACAGCCATTCTCTTCCGTGTTGTGCTGAAGTAAGTACCATCTTTTCTTGATATCTGTTTAATATCCTTGTTTTTGTTTTTTTTTATCTGTTACTGACTTTCCATTTTTTGACCTGCAGGAGGCGCCTGTCTTGGGTGCAGTGGGCATCTTTGATCATTTTGTTCCTGTCCATTGTGTCGTTGACGACTGGCAGTGGTGACCAGCACGCCATTGCTGTACATGGCATCCACCCAGCCCACATTTCCACCCCTTCTAACAGCTGCCTAAAATATGCCCACCCCAAGCCAGAGCATCAGAACTATAATGAAACATACTGGAAACATGAGCTGTGGGCCAGCCCGCTCATCCACAAGCTGAACAGCTTCGGCCTGGGTTACGTCCTGCTGCTGCTGCAATGCTTCATCTCTGCGCTGGCCAACATCTACAATGAGAAGATCCTCAAGGAGGGGGAGCAGCTAGTGGAGAGCATCTTCATCCAGAACAGCAAATTGTACATGTTCGGTTTGATCTTCAACAGCCTCACGCTGCTCCTGCACTCTGACTATCGTGACCTGACGCTACACTGCGGCTTCCTCTACGGACACAACGTCTTCTCCATCGCACTGGTCTTCGTCACAGCCGCCCTAGGCCTGTCGGTGGCCTTCATTCTCAAGTTCCGTGATAACATGTTCCATGTGCTTACAGGCCAGATCACCACAGTCATCGTCACTGCGCTCTCTCTCTTCCTGTTTGACTTTCGTCCATCGATGGATTTCTTCCTGCAGGCGCCTTTAGTACTGCTAGGCATCTTTATTTACCACAGCAGCAAACTGAAGGATCCAGAGTACGCACTACAGCAGGAGAGGCTCAGGGTCATCAATGGCGAGGTGTTTGAGAGGTCAAGAGGGGTAAGAGTCATTTTGAAAGATTCTAAAAGATTTAAAAAGGTCCCTTTGTATCTCAGCTGATCATTTATTCCATACGAGTTATTAGTTTCCACCTTAATTTTTTAAGTGTGCACTCTGACAGTTTAAACAAGGAGCTCTTTGTAGAGGAGGTCTGGCAAACTATAATCCAATTAAGTAAGGATGAGTAAGAAACCTGAATTCTCTATAATGACAACACAATTTGGAGAAGCAAAGCCCTACCTTAGATTATTGCATTATTTAGATCAAATATATTATACAGCAGGAAATTCGATTAGTAGCATGTTGGCACTTTTTATAAAACTATTATAGAACCCTTGTGAGACACAGCAGAATGGGAAAATAGTTCACTTTAGCTTCTTTCTGAAAACGTTGGTAACACTTTTGTATAGGGACTGATTCTGACTATTAACTAGTTGCTTTTTAGCATGCCTATTATTAACATATTGGCTGTTCATTGGTATTTATAAAGCAAATATTCTGCATGACAATATTCTACATCCCTAATCCTACCCAATACCTAAACTTAACAACTAATTTAACTATTAAGCAGTTTATTGAGGCAAAAGTCGTAGTTAATGGTTTGTTAATAGCGAGAATTGGACCTCAAATTAAAGTGTGACCAAAACCTTTTTTTATACATACCTATATAAAGATGGATTAAAGTCTGGCGAACCAACATCAGCCGCATTTGTCCGTAATTATCATATACATGGAAGTAGAATTTGCAGTCAGAGTTTAGGGTTAACCGCTGAAGCCAATGCAATCATCTAAGCATTAGCCCATATATAAAGACTACACACTAGAAAAAATTCCTAATAATAACAGCCTCAAAGTCATGTCTTGCATCCCATGATTACCCAGCACTTGTAAAAAAAATCTTACCCAAATTGTATATAATTGTACATAATCAACAAATGCCAAAATGAGTGGGATCAGTGTACAACAACAAACTGTATGAAATTAATCCTACTGTGAGTAAAAGTCACATCTTTATTAATAAATAATCCCTGGAATCAGATCTCAGTTCATAAATGCACAATGCAGAATAGGACAATCCATAATGACACACAAGTTCTTAGTATCAAATATAAGATCCACTGAATCTGATACGCTCCTCATGCCATAGTTCTTTTAGACAATTAAATTACTCTGTAAACACTTTGGAGTTAATCCTGAATACATTTTAGAGTTTTTATTGGAAGCAGTGTGTTTGACTATTCCGTCGCTGTTCCGTTTTTCTGTCTTGCTTGAGCACTTTTTTAACATTTAAAAATGCTTTTATCAATGTTTTGATGGCCTGCATTCTTTTCCATTCTGCTGCCTCTCACGTTTTTAAAATGCAAGGCTATCTTCTGTATGAATGGTCCCTACAAAAAAATTCCAGAACTTATACAAACCTTCTTCATTGGATAGTACCACCTATTATCTATCTTTAAAGATATATCTATAGTCACTAAAAGCTGTGATGTTTTTCTGCAGTGGTCTGAAAAGAATGTATGTGGTAGTTCATGATTGTGTTTTATGTTTTTATTTTAGGATGGGGAGGAGTTGGAGAGACTAACCAAGGCTAACACAGAGAGCGAATCTGAAGAAGAATCGTTCTGAGTCTGTTTTGAACCCATCTCTCTAATTATCATGTAAATATTCTGGAATCAGCCTTTACATGTATTATGTAAATTTATTATAATGAATGATAATTGTTTCAGTCACATGGAATGTCTGCGTGACATGCAAAGGGATCAAAGAGTTGTTTATTTTCTTCTCTTACAAACTGTGTAAACATTATGACCATGTATCAAACTCATGGGGGTTTGTGAAAGTGTTACTTTCATATTTATTGTTTGGACTATTCTTGGTTCCTTCATATAATAGTTGACTATTTGTTTTTTTATTTTAGTTGGGAATATAATTATGTTTCAAAGCATGTGCCATGTTGTGCATGATGTCGTATTTGTTGACATATGACCTTTAAAAAAATACTTGGATTTTTGCAATAATAAACATCCGTATTTTAATCCTACATGCTAAAATATTTGTAGTTTTCATTGAAAGACATAAAGTGACGGTGCAGGTATTAAGGTAAGAGGAGCTTGTTTAAATTTTAATGTACTTCTGTAATGGGAATATAATTATGTTTCAAAGCATGTGCCATGTTGTGCATGATGTCGTATTTGTTGACATATGACCTTTAAAAAAATACTTGGATTTTTGCAATAATAAACATCCGTATTTTAATCCTACATGCTAAAATATTTGTAGTTTTCATTTCAGTTCTTAGTAATACTGCTATTTTGTTGCAACTGCTAATATATTATTGACCAGCAGAAGGAGCAAAGCAAAGAAAAAGTCAAACTACATTTGACATAGTGCTTAAGCAGATATTTGATATGCCTATATTTGAGTGCCTTTATAAAATAAGGGAGGAAGAAACTCAAAGATCACATAAAGTAAGCACTTAAAATTAAATCTCAGCTGTATTCTACAAAAGTTCCGCTAAAAATAGAGTTGACTTGTGATGTTTGGAACATATATCAAAAGGCATGATAGCAATACAATATATTTTTATTGAAATTAAAGTACAATTAATACGTTTATAAATAAGACATACAGCGACAGTGCTCTTTAAATATAGAGTAACAATATCAAAACATAGTTTAACAAGAAAAAGCAGGTTGTGACCTTTAAAAACGATCACTTCTTCTAGAGAAGACATCCAATAAATACAAATGTTTTGTTAACGTCTTTATCTACAAAAGATTGTCCATAGATGTGAAACGATATACACCGACAGATGTGTAGCAGAGGAGATGCATCTTTAAAAATGAACAGCTTTATACGATAAATGTAAAACCAGTTAAAAGGGAAGTTTTTAGTTATCTCCTACCCTGACACTGTTTTATGAAAGCGTAAACCCTAATAACCATAACCTTGATGATAACCATCCTGGTACCCCTCATGATAGCCATGGTGGTAGCCATAGCCACCATACTCATCCTCCGGGCAGCGCATGCCTAGAGACTGCTGGATAGCCATTTCCTGTCTGCGGAGCTGCATGGAGTCGATCAAGTCATAGATGATGGCCATGGACCACATGGGGGATGGGTACCAGGACTTGACATTTCCGTCTTTTCCCACCAGCAGCATGGAGAAGTACTCGGGGCTGATCTGGAAATAGTTTCTAATGTCCTTCACTAGAGTGGCAGATATGCCCTCGCGCTCCACCGTTGCACTTCCTGAAACACATAAACGTGGGTGTCAGAAAACAGGTGTGCAGCTGCACATAAACAACATATGGTGGATATACAGAAAATCGTGCCATTTGTTCACCACAAATGACTTAGCAGTGATTAATAGGATACTTAACTTCACATTATCTGATAGATTTGAGTTCAGTGCGTAATGCAAAACAATTTTATTTTAAAAGGTTTGTTTTAGCTGAGCCGATGTGCATGTCACCATTCATCATCACTGCAATTTAATGGGTAATATAAAACATAATTATACCTAAATTTTGCTTTTACTGAAATTAAAAAAAATCTTGCTTTCACTGTCCACAGAAAGTACTTTATGCACTTTCTAAGAGAATACTGAATTGATTTTTGTCCTCTTTTCAACCCTGTTGAATACTAATTGTAATGAAATGTATTTACTTTCACTTTTGATCAATTAAATGCACCCTCGCTGAATAAAAAATATCATTGTCTTACAAAATTGTACAACAGTGTCTTTTTTTTAATATATATATTCTTAATGGCACAAAGCATTTAAATATTGACTAAGTAATGGAGCCATCAAAAATCAGTGGTGGTTACTGCAGTGGTACCATGGAAAAATACTTGGATTTTTAGGAAACTTTTGAACTGTCAAAATAAATAAATCGATACATAATTAAATAAAAATTTCCACCATCTTTTCAATCCTTTAGCAAAACTCCTTTAGCAAATATATGCACATCTGACTTTAAATAAAGGGCTTTTTAACATACATAATATGACAAGAATCTCTTACAGAACATTTTCATAGAAACCAGATTTATTTTTATAAAACCAACATGTTTTGTCAGATATTGACTTTGCTTTCATCTTACATATGGGTCCTGCCTAGATATGGGTCAGCACTCTAAATACAGCTTACAGAATCACTTTTTGATCTTAATGCATCAGACAGACTGCTGATGCAGCCTTTCAAAACACACAGGAGCCTCGGTGCCAGTGAACGCAAAAATGTCTGAAGTTTCAACAATGATGGAAAATATGTAAACACCTGAGCCGTTCTTCATTTCTGTCCTGTAAAAAATATTATTCCTGTGAGAACTGTTTGGTCATTTCTGAGCCCGGCCGGAGCTGGAGAGGCTGACTCATGCAGGGAGGGGCTCCTGGCTGCTTTTGACTGAGCAGCCAGTGTCAACACAACACCACCGCATCTAACATAACGCGCTGATTAACCCTTAACGCGCTAAACTAAACACCTGGCTGTTCTGAGGTATATTTTCATCTAGACTTTAAGAATTTGTTTACTACAAGAGCAAAACAATATGCTTTATATGTTTACTAAGACCACAATAAGTAAGCATCTGATTTTTCAGCTGCTTTTTAAACCATTGCTACAAGTGTTTACATACCTGTTAAAAGGTCTTCTCGCACCTCAAAGTCTAGACCAGATTTTAGGAGTTTACTGGTAAGTCTCACTTCCCAGAAGTGTTTTTTTTTTGCTAGTGTTTCAACATCAGTGGTCTTACCATTGATGGGGTAAAGATCCAACACTCCTCCCATGTCTATCAGCTCTGTGCCCACCAGCTTCAGTACTGATACATGGCGAAGACCTGCAAATCGACCAAGACAGAAATAATTTTTCTAAAATCTCAACACCACCCTGAGTTTTTAAATGTTCCCCTGCTGACATTTAGGCCATTTAAGGGGCATGTTTGTAGCTTACAGATTGTTGGTAATAGAATATGTGTGGGATGTATTAATAAACAAAGCTGTTTCTCAAGACATTTAAGTCTGAATTGACAGCCATATTCAAATCCAATGTCAGTTTAAATGGAGGAGAAAGTTATTTCTTTTTTGGTTCATGCCTGTCAAACACTGCAATTGTTCTAAGATCTTTTCACATTCTGCCACATAATTATTATTTTTATAGAGCCGAGTAAAGATGTGACGTCAGTTTGTAAGCTAATTTTCTGAGAGCTCCCTCTGGTAATTTCTGAATGTTTTTTGGAATAGCAGTTTAGAATTTATGAGTAAATTAAGGCAAGTGGTTAACAGTATTTCAGGAGACGTTCACATTTTGTTCCACAACAAATTACTCACAGTCATACATCAAATGTGAATCCTGTAGCCTCAGTTTTTTAAACCTAAGTTGTTAATTGCTATTAACTAGTTTATTCACAACTAGGAACATCTCTTTATGATTTCCACAGGCATTTGATGTGGAATTTGACTAAGACCATGAGGTTACACTTCACCACTAATAAATATACTATTTGAATGTCAATAAAGTTCACCTACTCTATGCAGAGCTATATAATATAAAAATTATATCAAAAATTTAATTACATAAGTTATGTGTTTGTCAGGATTTCTGGGAAAGAGACAAAATGGCAAACATTCACCGCTGTTGTGTCAAGCTTATTTTCTGGGAAACATTTCTGAATGCAAGTATCATCACAAATACACATTGTTCTTGGGAATAATACCAAGAAAAATTCCAAATTCATAACTCAATGGAGTTCATGAGAGCTGGCTTAGTCTGAGCTACAGTAACAATGATCTGGTTTCAATCTTCACTGAGTGACAAGAGAAAATCAATGTGAGATATTATCTTGGCAAACTTGAGACACGAGAAAGAAACATATGCAAAACCCTCTAGAGATTCTAGAATAAAAAGGTCCATCTGTAGTCAAAATTCTCCCCAATAATGCAATGTGTATTTATGTGCAATAATGTTATCTGGCATTTTTATCGAAAATTCTCCTTCAGTGACATCCCAAGGTTTAGTTATTGTTATTCTTACCCAGGTTGCACGCCTGGCTGTTTAGTGCATAGAGCTGTTGCTGATAGGCCCATTCCTCATCATTTGGTGCAGATATGACAAACAACCTGCGTCTCCAGCGGAACCTAAAATCGAGTAGCCCAAAATCTTTAGAACAGTACATTACTTGTAAGATTCCCAGCAATGAATCTTTTCAATAGAAAATGCTTATGAACTACCTGGAAAGAAAGTTCTCCAATGATCTTGGATTGTCTTCTTTTTTACACGTCACCCCATCACGTTTCAGTTGTTCCATCTCTCTGATGCGTGATGAAAACGTGTTGATGTAATCAAACACAGCCTTCATCGCAATTGGCACCTCATAATATTGCTGGAAATAAAAAGATACATGAAACAAGCTTCATAGAGGGTTAGAAACCAAGTATCTTCACTAGTAAGGGGATTTCTCAATAGGTTTTGAGCAGCAAAGAATGCCAAACCCAAAATTGTGTGTCAAATCAAAAGAATGCTGTGAAGAATTCTTGACATTTTTCTGCAAACCACAACAAATATGCTGTTCAAGCAAGAATGCAATCCAAAACGCAGTCCAATGTCACATTTCTTTTGACTTTGCAATTGTATTTTTTATGATTATTCTTTTGAATTAAATGTTTATCAACTTATTTCTTTATGTAAATTCAACACTTTCATTTAGTGTAAATGCTAGATCTGCTATGAATTTTATTTATTTTATAATGCCAGTTAATGAAGGCATACATAATTAAATTAATATGGATGTTAAAACCTGTTCTTAAAACAAAGACTAAGACTCATTTACAGTGACCGTGATGATTCATGTTTATTTGTGGGCAGTTTATTTATTAACATAGTTGGTTACGTCAACATTCAGCTCTCACAATTCAGTTCAAACACTACATGCCCAGAATTAACTCAGCATTTGTGGGTGTCTGACTGACTACGGTTCTGAAGATTTTCAATAGATTTTACTGTCTATCCACTGCCTGACTGCACAGTGGCTTCTTTGTTTATTCCAGCTGTCTGCAAACAGGACTCGGCTTTGCGCTGGCACACCTCACGTACCCCTAAAAAGTACTGTGGAAGAAGAGAGCTTTAAAGTGGTGAAATTGTAATTTTACCTTGGCTTTCATGTCCAGATCTGTGAGGACCATGTAGAAAATGTAATGCGTGCCAAGTTACGTGTCTTTTACCTTGGCTTTCATGTCCAGATCTGTGAGGACCATGTAGAA
>NW_015506215.1:605252-606031 GCF_001515645.1 Sinocyclocheilus grahami | reverse complement strand
GACCCCTCCGGTGGGGTCAACGCTGGTAGAACTCAGGACACTGAGGCCCTCGGCTATACGAGGAGCTCAATGCTGTTCTGCTGTTTGTCTAAATGGAAAATCACCAGACATGCTGTCTTTTAATGAAGTGCTGCAGGGCCTTAGGGATGGCAGCTCTGTGTGTTTATTCTGGGAGCATGGCTTCCTTTGCTATACAAGAGACAGATAAAAACAGAGCAACTCATGTGAAAGACCCTCTTTGCTCTGTGGAAACTCTGTGGGTGCGTGAGACAGC
This sequence comes from Sinocyclocheilus grahami, assembly GCF_001515645.1. Classification (NCBI taxonomy): domain Eukaryota; kingdom Metazoa; phylum Chordata; class Actinopteri; order Cypriniformes; family Cyprinidae; genus Sinocyclocheilus; species Sinocyclocheilus grahami. Next base: position 605,757 of record NW_015506215.1, on the reverse strand, counting down.
ACGGGAAGATGCGGCCAACCCAAAGTATTTGTTTTCCTTTCCGCAAAATCCAAAGAATCTCTCGCTCTGATTTCCAGTGGACAACAAAACAGACAGTTTAAGGCACTCCACTTTCAGCACGGGAGGTGAACTACAATTAAAAACCAATCAAAGCGGAGGCAAAATGCTTTTTCTCCCTCTAAACATGTGGTTTTCTTTAAATAAGATCTTTATTTATCTCTCAAGGCCAATATATATAATAAGGAGGCTTTAGGCACATGTACTACTTGACTAGCACTATATAAACAACAACTAGGAATCTGAATATAAAACAAATAAATACAAATTCTAAATAATAATGATAAAATGAAATCCCCTCTCTGCGGAGTTACATCATAAGCATTACAAACGGAAAATGAGAGATTAGGTTTAGCCTCAGCAACTCTCCTAATTATATATGCCTACCATAGCCACAGCACAGGACCTTTAATTGTGGTTTAGGAACCGCTGATCATCCAGTCAGTCA
>NW_015506215.1:604407-604941 GCF_001515645.1 Sinocyclocheilus grahami | reverse complement strand
ATTTGATTCATCTAGCAGCATTCCGTGACACTTGAACAAGTACCATTCACTCCATTCCCAGACCAAACTTCAAGTTCCTTTGCTGTGAGGTTCTGTGTCATATGAGGTCATAATCTGGAAAAGTGCTTCCCTAACTTACAAGTGAGTGCCAACTGTTGGATAAAAGGCGTTTTTTGTTTTGGCACATTAAAAACCCTTAATCTCCAGCATAGGAAAATGGCTTGTGTTTATCATATCCATCTTCAGCCTAATCATTCAAAGTTCCATGTCACAACTAGTAAAGCTCTCAAAGAACAGGAAACAGTTGTTCTTTTTCATGAACATTGCAGGATTATATGATGGGTGGCCTGAGTTCAATTTGGCTCAGTGGGAATGGATGAAATGCTTTGACCGGAACTTCCATAACCTGGGTTCAAATGTCCATAAGTCAAAACATGACATGGATTCTCAGCAGTGGTTGTTTAAAGGGGTCATATGATGCGATTTCAGTTTTTCCTTACTCTTTGAAGTGTTACAAGCTCTTGGTGCATAAAG